>NC_036849.1:29417976-29517010 GCF_002910315.2 Salvelinus sp. IW2-2015
CCGATGCTGAATGGTTGGTTTGCAGTGGAGAAAGTGTAAAGTAGAGATAGAATAATGGGGTGCAAAGGAGCAAAATAAATAAATAAATACAGTAGGTAAAGAGGTAGTTGTTTGGGCTATTGTACAGGTGCAGTAATCTATGAGCTGCTCTGACAGCTGGTGCTTAAGCTAGTGAGGGAGATAAGTGTTTCCAGTTTCAGAGATTTTTGTAGTTCGTCTCCAGTCATTGGCAGCAGAGAACTGAGAGGAGAGCGGCCAAAGGAAGAATTGGTTTTGGGGTGACCAGAGAGATATACCTGCTGGAGCGCGTGCTACAGGTAGGTGCTGCTATAGTGACCAGCGAGCTGAGATAAGGGGGACTTTACCTAGCAGGGTCTTGTAGATGACCTGGAGCCAGTGGGTTTGGCGACGAGTATGAAGCGAGGCCAGCCAACGAGAGTGTACAGGTCGCAGTGGTGGGTACACACACACACAACACACACCACACACACACACACACACACACACACACACAACACACACACACACACACACACACACACACACACACACACACACACACACACACACACACACACACACAAACACACACACACACACACACACACAGACAGACACACTATAACACCAGACACACATCAACACACACAGACACACTATAACACACACAGCCACACTATAACACACACACACACACAAACACACAGACACACTATAAAACACACAGCACACTATAACCCACAACAATATACACACATAACACACCAGCCACACTATAACACACCACAGCCACACTAAAACACAACCCCCACACTAAACACACGACACAACACTAAACACACTATAACACACAGAGACACACTATAACAAACAGTGACACACTATAACACACACACACACTATAACACACACACACTATAAAAACATACACTATAACACACCACATCCACACTATAACACACACGCACACACCGTAAACAAACACACACACTATAGACACACTATAGCACACAGACACTACAGACACACTATAACACACACACACAACACAAGCCATACTGACAGACACCAGCCATACTATAGACACACACATCACCTACCTCATTCCCATATTGTTTTTATTTACTTTTCTGCTCTTTTGCAACAAGTATTTCTACTTGCACATCATCATCTGCTATTTATCATTTCAGTGTTAATTTGCTAAACTGTAATTACTTCGCTACTATGGCCTTACTCTCTCACGCCATTTGCACACACTGTATATAGACTTTATTTTTTTTCTAATGTGTTATTGACTGTACGCTTGTTTATCCATGTGTAACTCTGTGTTGCTGTTTGTGTCGCACTGCTGTGCTTTATCTTGGCCAGGTCGCAGTTGTAAATGAGAACTTTTCTCAACTAGCTTACCTGGTTAAATAAAGGTGAAATTAAATAAATAAATAAAATAAAAGAACACACAGACACACTATAACACACAGACACACTATAACACACCAACAGCACACTAAACAACACACACTATAACACACTATAACACACACAGCCACACTATAACACACACGCCCACATAAACACAGACACACCTATACACACACTATAACACACAGAGACACACTATAACACACAGACACACTATAACAAACAGAGACACACTATAACACACACACACTATAACAAACACATACACTATAACACAATCACACATAACACACACACACACAACCACACACACACACACCATCACACACCACACACACACACACACACACACACACACACACACACACACCACAGCACACACCACACACACACACACTGTAACAAACACCACACTATAGACACACTATAGCACACAGACACACTACAGACACACTTAACACACACACACACACACACAGCCATACTATAGACACACACAGCCATACTATAGCCACACACAATCTACCTACCTCATCCCATATTGTTTTATTTACTTTTCTGCTCTTTTGCACACCAGTATTTCTACTGTGTACATCATCATCTGCTATTTATCATTTCAGTGTTAATTTGCTAAACTGTATTACTTCGCTACCTATGGCTTACCTCCTCACGCCATTTGCACACACTGTATATAGACTTAATTTTTTTCTAATGTGTTATTGACTGTACGCTTGTTTATTCCATGTGTAACTCTGTGTTGCTGTTTGTGTCGCACTGCTGTGCTTTATCTTGGCCAGGTCGGTTGTAAATGAGAACTTGTTCCAACTAGCTTACCTGGTTAAATAAAGTGAAATAAACTAAAATAATAAAATAAAGACACACACAGACACACCATAGACACAAAGAACACTAGACACACACAGACACACTATACACACACACACACCACACACACACACAACACACACACACACACCACACACACACACACACACACACACACACACACACACACACACACACACACACACACTATAACAACACACAGCACACAGACATTTTTGTTGTATTCTTTTTTATTATAATCATTTTTTATATTGTTTGTATATCGTTGTATTTTACATTTGTGTTTACTGTCCTTGTCTATTAATGTTTTGTATTTGTGTGGACCCCAGGAAGAATAGCTGCTGCCTCATCAAAAGCTAATGGGGGTCCAAATAAACAAATAAACATCTGACATTTTTATGTTGATTTCATGTTAGTTGCAACTCGACCAAATGTAAATCAAAACTAGACGTTGAGCGTTTTTCATCCCTGAAATTGTCTTTCATCTAGTCTATTGCTCCAGTTCATCTGATGATATGGGCACTGTGTAATTTGTTGTAAGCCATGAAATCATTGTACGGTGTAGGATGTTAATTGTATCAATTATAGAGGTCAACAAAAGCCATGTATGCATGGGCTCCTCAATTTGTTCAAGTTTGTTTAAGGTCTAGCTTGCAACAGACGTCCTTATTCACACACTGAGAGATTGTGCCTGAAATCAGTTGTTATTCCTTTGGATGCTCAAGCCTTAGCTACAATACTCTCTCTCTCTCTCTCGTTCTCTGTCATTCTGTCTGATCAGCACTCTCTCGGTCTTCGTCTTTGTCTGCGATGTATCTCTCATCCTTGTTGTCAATCACTCCCACATGCCACTCTCTTGTGCATAGAGTCACCCCTACGATGATATGCAGATACTCTATCATTTCAATCAGGTTTGGCCTTTTGCCCTCCATCTATATTTTCATCTTTACTAACTGATAGTGACAGGAACAAAGCAGCACCCTTGGGTTGCATTTTCAAAGTTAAATGATGGTGTCATCATGCTTGGAAAAGCAGGTATGCTTCAACACATGGGGATGCGTCGCCTCTTCCTTCCTGGTTGATTTAATCCCCCTCCACACTTAATAAAAACGTAAGAAAGACCAGCAACTGTCAGTTCCCCGTTTGAAACCCCAGCAAGCCTTTGACAGATCAACATGAAATGGGCCATCTTTTTCAAGTTGAAAGTTTTCAGAGAGCTGTCAGAATGATTAAATGCTGGCTCTTGGTACCCGGTGTAGCTTTTGTGGAAAATTGTATCATGTCATAACTGTTTTACATTAGAAACGCTTCTGCTTCTGTAACGTCCGTTGTTTGAAGGAGACCAAGGCGCAGCGTAATTTGTGGTCATCATATTTATTTAAATGAGAACCAGCAACAAAATAACAAAGTGAAACCAAAACGAACGTACCGTTCCGTAGGCAACAAGAGCTGTACAAAAACAAGATCCCACAACATAGGTGGGAAACAAGGCTGATTCCCAATCAGAGACAACGATAGACAGCTGCCTCTGACTGGGAACCACACTCGGCCAAACACAAAGAAATACAAAAGATAGAATGCCCACCCCACATCACACCCTGGCCTAACCAAATAGAGAAATAAAACGCCACTCTAAGGTCAGGGCCTGGACAGTACCCCCCCCCCCAAATGTGCGGACTCTCGGCCAGCAAACCTGAACCTGAACTATAGGGGAGGTCCGGGGGGCATCTACCCTTGCGCGGCTCGGTTTGGGGCGTACCCCGCTCCGCCCGCTGATCCCTCCGCTTTTGTGTAACCGGACCGTGGATCATCGCCGAGGAACCGTAACGTATATCGCCAGAGGCTCTGGACTTCAGATCGTCGGCGGAGGCCTGGACAGGCAGATCGATCGCGGAGCTCTGACTGCAGATCGTCGGCGGAGGCTTGGACTGCAGATCGTCGCCGGGACTCTGGACTGCAGACCGTCACTGGAGGCTCTGGACCGCGGATCAACGCTGGAGCTTCTGTGACATGGATCATCACTGGAGGCTTCGTCCATGGTCATCACAGGAGGCTTCGTGCCATGGATTATCACTACAGGCTCCGGCCATGGATCATCACTGGAGGCTTCGTGCCAGGATTATCACTGGAGGCTTCGTGCCATGGATCATCACTACAGGCTCCGGGCCATGGATCATCACTGGAGGCTTCGTGCCATGATTATCACTACAGGCTCCGGGCCATGGTCATCACTGGAGCTGTTTGCCATGGATCATCACATACAGGCTCCGGGCCATGGATCTGACTGGACGGTTCGCTGCCAGGAATTATTCACTGGAGGCTTCGTGCCATGGATCATCACTACAGGCTCCGGGCCATGGATCATCACTGGCGGCTTCGTGCCATGGATCATCACTACAGGCTCCGGGCCATGGATCATCACTGGAGGCCTCGTACGTGGAGCCAGAACCGGTCTCACCGGACTGAGGAGACGTACTGGCAGCCTGGTGCGTGGAGCTGCCACAGGGCTTACCAGGCTGGGGAGACACACTGGAGGCATGGTACGTGGAACCGGAACCATCACACCCTGCCCTAACCAAATAGAGAAATAAAACGGCTCTCTAAGGTCAGGGCGTGACAGCTTCGTGCTTCTTGGCTTTCAAATACGTTGAAATCCGGCATATGGTGAATTCACTCGTAAACATCTGTAACATTTCATATATTTCTTAAATGGCTGCATTTGCGTGACTTTGACAATGCAAATTTGAGGCTCATTCTTAGCCACAAAACAAGGAATACAGCAGCAAAATTGACCGTCACTGTCACATCATATTATATGATTGTTTGTTAAAGAGTTTTCCCCCTTCACGGTCAATGCACACCTGTGCACTGTGTACTGCTATAATCCTGGTGTGCCACCTACAAAACTCTACAGCAACGATCTGGCTAAGGATAATGAAGATTCTGTTTTCACAGGAATTGATGGCAAAGAAAGAGTTCCTATATCACCCGGTGCACTGTGATCCAACATGATAATGCAGTTATTACATGGTAGTTAAGAGAAAAGCAATGTAAGGGGCAGGCGAAATACATGATCTGGCCAGGATATGTCCTCACACAGCAGAGACACTGTGGGTAATTTCTAAGGCTAGTCTATCCTCTGTCACTATTAACACTCGGATATATCACACTGTATCAGGCCTACCACAGCTGTCTATGCTCCAATTGTTGCTGCTCTTCCTCATTGTGCAATTGAATGCTGGTTCCCCGTGGCTGTAGTCCTGAAGTGGCAATAAACCCATGGTCATTATTAATGAGGCTTGGAATGGCTTGTTAGTGTTTGTTGGGACGGATCAAAGGACTTGGTGCTGCTCACGGAGACATTTATATATCCCATTGAGGTGAACATGATTGTCTTCATGTCGTAGTGGTATTCTTCATTAGCGTTGCCATTTTGCGATCTGTGATATTTACAAACCCACGATGAGAACACTCTTGCATTGAAGTATGATACTGTGTTTTTTTTTTTTTTTCATTTGAAATGTGATTGATATTCAAAATGACAAATAAAATGGTAATGAGTTAAAGTCTCAGCTTCTGTCGAGTGTTGAGATAGTATTGGACGGCATATTGGGAGCAGACATATTGCGTTCTATATATCAAGAGGAACACTATTGCCTTACCCATGGTGCCTGCTGCAATAAATCAACATCCTGGAACTGTAGGTCTCTTCTCCCGCTGCGTGAGAGGCAGTGCTTCACGTCTTATACAATCTCTACAGGCTCAGCGTGTATCATTTTTTCAAATACAGTTTGGGAATACTAATTTGCACTCAAGCATTAACATTTTGAATGCAGCCAGGAGAGACAGTTTAAATTCACTAACTAATGAGTTTGACAACCTCTCTCTTAGCTCAGTTCTAAAAAGGGAAACACTGTCACTTTGTGCATATTGAAAAGCTTGATAAATAGCATAAATACTGGTGGTTGTTGTTACTGCATATATTCATGGAAATTCACCACAAAGCTATATTATACAAATCTGAAAGTCCCTTTTGGGTGTCTTTCAGTGCTGTTATGCCCCTTTGGTCCTTAGGGCTCCCGAGTGGCGCAGTGGTCTAAGGCACTATATTTCAGTGTTAGAGGCATCACTACAGACATCCTGGTTCGCTTCCAGGCTGTTTCACACCCGGATGTGATTGGGAGTCCCATAGGGCAGCGCACAATTAGGCCCAGCATCGTCTGAGTTTGGCCAGTGTAGGCTGTCATTGTAAATACGAATTTGTTCTTTACTAGTTAAATATTTAATTTTTAGATCATAGGTTCAAGAACTTTTCCCTTTTCTCTAACTACCTTTCAAAGGTTAAATATTATATTATATATTTTAAACTTTCTCTTCCATCATTACTACTTTCTGCGTCAGCAGACAGTGAGTCAGTCAGTCAATATTTCCTCTGGCACATTTTCAACAGTAATAATTTTTACTACATTTCCAATGACCAGCAGGTGTTTAATTTCATGATCTGTGTAAAATAAAGTCCACACCAATGGTCTGCTTCCAGAGATACTACCAAAATATTGGAGACAACCAGCCAACTTACAACATTATACAATACCATAAGGTCGGGACAGTTTATAAGATAACTGAAGATGTTGGTTGATTGTGGATTGTCACACCAAGGATCACTTAGCGATCTGATTTTGAATTTTAGGACCCGTTCAGGCATGTATGAAAATGATTTGATGAAACATTGAATTTGGCCTTACTGCTATTAGCCCATAGAAATGCATTGAATCACAGTCATACATGGAAAATTTGACATTTTTATGGTCTGACAAACACTGCTGTTGTTACGGATTCCCCCGGTACTGCTGCTCATTCCGTGCACCAGTTACGGAGGTCTACGTCACAGGCCTCTAGGTTGGTTTCATTACGCAGACCTGATTCCAATTCCCCTGATTAGTAATTGTATATACAGTGGGGAGAACAAGTATTTGATACACTGCCGATTTTGCAGGTTTTACTACTTACAAAGCATGTAGAGGTCTATAATTTTTATCATAGGTACACTTCAACTGTGAGAGACGGAATCTAAAACAAAAATCCAGAAAATCACATTGTATGATTTTTAAGTAATTAATTTGCATTTTATTGCATGACATAAGTATTTGATACATCAGAAAAGCAGAACTTCATATTTGGTACAGAAACCTTGGTTTGCAATTACAGAGATCATACGTTTGCTGTAGTTCTTGACCAGGTTTGCACACACTGCAGCAGGGTTTTTTGGCCCACTCCTCCATACAGACCTTCTCCAGATCCTTTAGGTTTCGGGGCTGTCGCTGGGCAATATGGACTTTCAGCTCCCTCCAAAGATTTTCTATTGGGTTCAGGTCTGGAGACTAGCTAGGCCACTCCAGGACCTTGAGATGCTTCTTACGGAGCCACTCCTTAGTTGCCCTGGCTGTATGTTTCGGGTCGTTGTCATGCTGGAAGACCCAGTCACGACCCATCTTCAATCCTCTTACTGAGGGAAGGAGGTTGTTTGGAAAGATCTCGCGATACATGGCCCCATCCATCTCTCCCTCAATACGGTGCAGTCGTCCTGTCCCTTTGCAGAAAAGCATCCCCAGAGAATGATGTTTCTACCTCCATGCTTCACGGTTGGGATGGGTTCTTGGGGTTGTACTCATCCTTCTTCTTCCTCCAAACAGGGCGAGTGGAGTTTAGACCAAAAAGCTTCTATTTTTGTCTCATCAGACCACATGATCTTCTCCCATTCCTCCTCTGGATCATCCAGATGGTCATTGGCAAACTTCAGACGGCCTGGACATGCGCTGGCTTGAGCAGGGGACCTTGCATGCGCTGCAGGATTTTAATCCATGACGGCGAGTGTTACTAATGGTTTTCTTTGAGACTGTGGTCCCAGCTCTCTTCAGGTCATTGACCAGGTCCTGCCGTGTAGTTCTGGTCTGATCCCTCACCTTCCTCATGATCATTGTGCCCACGAGGTGAGATCTTGCATGGAGCCCCAGACCGAGGGTGATTGACTGTCATCTTCAACTTCTTCCATTTTCTAATAATTGCGCCAACAGTTGTTGCCTTCTCACCAAGCTGCTTGCCTATTGTCCTGTAGCCCATCCCAGCCTTGTGCAGGTCTACAATTTTACCCCTGATGTCCTTACACAGCTCTCTGGTCTTGGCCATTGTGGAGAGGTTGGAGTCTGTTTGATTGAGTGTGTGGACAGGTGTCTTTTTATACAGGTAACGAGTTAAACAGTGCAGTTAATACAGGTAATGAGTGGAGAACAGGAGGGCTTCTTAAAGAAAAACTAACAGGTCTGTGAGAGCTGGAATTCTTACTGGTTGGTAGGTGTTCAAATACTTATGTCATGCAATAAAATGAAAATGAATTACTTAAAAATCATACAAATGTGATTTTCTGGAATTTTGTTTTAGATTCCGTCTCTCACAGTTGAAGTGTACCTATGATAAAAATTACAGACCTCTACATGCTTTGTAAGTAGGAAAACCTGCAAAATCAGCAGTGTATCAAATACTTGTTCTCCCCACTGTATGTGTCCTCTGTTCAACATTGTCTTGTCGGTTATTGTTCCCATGTCCGTTGGTCTTGTCAGTACCTGTGCTTTGTTGTTTCGGCTTTCGTGTTGCGTATATTGTGCACTCGCTATTAAGAGTCTCGTCCTGTGTATTGTTGTGCAATTGTTATTACAGGTCTCGTCTCATGTATTTATTAGAGGTTTAACCTCGCTCTTTTGTTTGGGTTTACATCCCTGTGTTTTTGTATACGTGTTTGTTTTGGGCTTCGTCCACATGCCTTTCATGGCATGTTGTATTTTTGGGTGGAGTTCTAAAAACCCCTATTACGTATTCCTGCGCCTGTCTCCAATCAGTTATATGGCGTGACAGCTGTAGCCCGGCCACGTTCCACTGCAGATGCGGAAGGCCGCCATTGGAGGATGTGGTGGATTGAGACACAGCCCATGCAAAGAAACGAATATCTCTAGCTTAAACAGACAGATGTTTTCATTATGCTAAWTGGAATCTCCGCTGGAGAGCAGACATCGTTTCTAAAGGGTTAATTAAAGAAACATGCTATGTAACAGAATGGATGAGACAATGGCTTGAAAGATAATCCATAGTAATCTACAAAACTCAGCGCTTCTGTTTGTGTCATAGACATTAAAGTGAGATTACTAGACGCTATACTGCTGGGGCTAAAAGAACAGGCAGTATGCAACATCGTTATACTGATCGTATGGAATATCAAATAGATATAGTGACTACAGTATGTCTGTAACTCAAGACAAACTGTATACAGGTATCATGAGGCTCTGAGACTATGGTCGGGTAAAGTAGTGCTTCATTTGCTCTTGGGAAAGGCAAGGTTGAGGAGGGATGGGTACTCTCTATGATACTTCAATGGCTTTTCAAGAACATTCCCCCACGGAAGGAGAAAGTGAAGGGGAGGCAGGTTTTAATTTCATTGTGATTACAATATCCTCATACAATTCTGATTTAGTCAATGCGGGAGATAATTGTCCCCAAAAATGTAATTGACGAGGGGACTGGTTCTGTCTCTGCCGTCCTTCTTACCGTTCGTTCATTAGTCACGCGATATCTCAGACAGCACTGGCCAGATTTTGACAAAACTTGGGTGAATGATGCGTCTTGGCACAGAGATCCGGCATTTATACTTTAAATTACACTGATTGGCCAGATGGTGGCGCTATAACAACAGATTGAAAATGCTACATTTGAAAGGTCACGCTCCTCACCCCGTTTGACCTAAAGTCATGAAATTCGGTACATACTGTAGGTCCCTCTCCTCACAAGGAAAAAATATACCTCAGGGATCCATGATGGATTTTCCGCCATTCAGAATTTTGTGGAAAAAAATTCAAAGGTACTCTTCTGACACCGAATGACCGATCTGCACGAAACTTGATCTGTGGAATCTATGGACAAATGTCTCTCAAAGCAATATTTTCCAGACTAGTACCTATAACAACATGACAGCAATTGACCAATAAACATTCACATGGTCTGGCACATAAATGCATATAAATCAGTCAAGGGTATTCGTATTGCAACACAATTTGGTACACATTGCGAACACTATCAACACTCATATCGACCACACGGTGACGCTATAACGGGCACATGTTTATATCTCTTGATCTGTTGACTCGGAGTGTCAAAATTTGGCACACATGCTCAGGGATATGATTGGCCTAAGGGGGACGCTAAATCATTTGTAGGGGACGACATGTTTAAGGTTGACTTGTTAATCTTGGGAGTCATTGATGCACAAGCATGATGGAGGTTTCGGTCACAATGTTCATCGTCGACTATAATGAATTCCAAGCCGGAGACGATTATTCCCAGCGAGCAGAATGAAATTGGTGCCGTTATCGAAATGTACTCACTTTTTAAATAGATCAAACTACTCTTACAACCACATAGCTTACATTAGTAGACCCCCCCCCCCCCTTTATTCAGCAAGGGAGACATACAAGTGCATGTGTATGATCATACTGTATATAATAATATATCTATTATATATCATATTTACATTTTTCATCATGTACCCATCATTCTGTATGTAATAAAAAATAAGTGAAAGAGGAGAATAGTAATTGTATCGGAGATACGCTTGGTAAACAGATAAATGGTGAGACAGATATGTATTAAAATACCCTCATGTGTACACACCTCTCCAAAGGCCTCACAAGCGGATTTGGGGACAGCCAGTATCGTTAGCTAGCAACAACAGCCTCTTCATATCTTGGTTCATGGCTGAATACCTCGCTGAGTTTGGGAGCTGGCCCCTTGATACAAAAATGAGGGAAGACTTGCAGGAAACCTCTGGAATGATGAATAGCCATGCTCAGAGGGAGTTAACGAGGCACAAGGTGAGGGATTCTGGAGGACAGGAGTAATGTTGTGCATGGCCAGAGCAATAGGAGAAAACACTGTAGTTCATTCCCACATCTATCTCGCTGTGGCTGGCCAGTGAGACATCTACAGAGATTTCCCTCCCCTCTGGTTCAGTCCGTTTCTCTTAGGAAGCAGTTCTATTTCAGGCTTGTGGCTGGTGCTTACATGGTCCCCTGGTCCACATGATCATATGACCTTCTTCGTCTTGGAATACGTCTCTTGTGGGATTATGTCCAAATCTTGGTAATTGTGTCACACTGTCCTCCTCTCCCAGTTGCATTCACAATGAAACCCATCCATGTTCTCTCCCCTGGTCTCTGAGCACAGCCCTCATCAAAGTTAATGAATGGTATTGTAAATATTCAAGGGCAGCAAATAGGGCAGCAAACTGCCTCAGCTGTTTGGCCCAGGGTTGGCTGGGGGTCGTGGGAGGCGTGATGGGGTAACTGGAGCTCAGGGAACCCCCAAAGAGTTGTGTCAACTAGAATTAAAGCTGATTTTTGCTGGACAGCTAATGCTGGGTAAGTGTCGATGAATTGAAAGGGACAGCATGCAATACCATGTTATATAGACAGCTCACAAGATGCTTTTTAGAAGTACATCCATAACCATGTTATTTTTCCCCTCTCAGTTCTAGGCTTTGTCTTCCAAATTGGGAAAACATCTAACTAATCAAAATATAATGTGGGGAATATTGCTCTGGGCTGTAATGTTGGGCTTTCATAATCAATACAGGATGTCCAGAGCAGGGACTTAAAAGCACTGAAAAATTGCTCAATTGGATTATTATGAATATTCAGCTAGCCAAATTGAAAATGAAAAACCTCATTACCTAAGCAAGCCTGTCAGGAACTACAGTCACCTTCAAAAGTATTGGCACCATTGATAAAGATGAGCAAAAAAGACTGTATAAAATAAATCATGAGATATATTGTACTCATATATTGTACTAAAAAAGTTTTGGACAATTATTATGTCTTTGAAATGAATTGCTCAGAGAAAGAGACTTAGTTTAACAAGTAATACATTTTTTGTTTTAAAGATAAGTGTCAAAATGATTGGCACTCCTAAAGATTATTGGAAATAATATCAAACAAAATGTATTCTGCATTAACATTCTACCTTTTAAAGTTTAACTCAGCATAAGGAACTTCCAAGGCCTTCCGTGACTTCCTGTTTCACTMGGGTATAAAAATGAGGTAACACATGTAAAATCCATTCTCAAATCCATTTCACCATGGGGAAAGTCAAATAACTCATAAATGAAAAGAGACAAATGGTTGTTCACCTTCATAAATCAGGCAATGGGTACCAAAAATATCTACAAAAATAAATACACAACTTACCACTATTAGGGCAATAATTTAGAAGCGTAAAACCACTGGAGCAGTGGTAAACATGCCTGGTGTAGGACGCAGATGCATCTTGTCCCTACGCACAGTGAGAAAGATGGTTTGGAAGGGAAAGGAAAAGGGCCACAGTTGGAGAGTCACAGAACTTGGTCGCAATATGGGGTCACCAAGTCTCCAAATCAACAATTAGACACCTCCTCCATGTCAATAGGCCCTTTCGAAGGGTTGCAAGAAAAAAAGCCTTTATTTAGAGCAACCAACAAATGTAAACGCTTGGAGTTTGCTAAACGGCATTGGCACTTGTATTGGAACCGGGTGCTATGCTCAGATGAGACTAATAAAAGGTATTTGACCATGCAAACAGGTGCTATGCTCAGATGAGACTAATAAAAGGTATTTGACCATGCAANTGCTATGCTCAGATGAGACTAATAAAAGGTATTTGACCATGCAAACAGGTGCTATGCTCAGATGAGACTAATAAAAGGTATTTGACCATGCAAACGGGTGCTATGATCAGATGAGACTAATAAAAGGTATTTGACCATGCAAACAGGTGCTATGCTCAGATGAGACTAATAAAAGGTATTTGACCATGCAAACAGGGGTGTAGTGCTGCCAGAGCGCAGAGGAGCGGTGCTCCCTCACTTTTTTTCATTTTGAGCACACGGAGCTGGTAAAACTATTTCAGGAAAATTTGTTCTGATAATTTTGTGAGTACGATCTTGTCTCATCGCTACTCCCCAACATGCTCGGGAGAGACGACGGTCAAGTCAGACGTCCTCTGACCCCTCGCTTAACCTGGAAGCCAGCTGCACCAATGTGTTGGAGTAAACACCTTACACCTGACTACCGTGTCAGCGTGCATTGCGCCCGGCACGCCACAGGAGTCACTAGTGCGCAATGGGACAAGGACATCCCTGCTGGCCAAACCCTTCCCTAACCCGGACGACGCTGGGCCAATTGTGCTCCGCTCCATGAGTCTCCCGGTCATGGCCGGCTGCGACAGAGCCTGGACTCGAACCAGGATCTCTAGTGGCACAGCTAGCACTGCGATGCAATGCCATAGACCACTGCACCACTCAGGAGGCCACTTTTCTAACAGTCCTGAAGGAGTTCCCATATATGCTGAGCACTTGTTGGCTGCTTTTTCTTCACACTGCGGTCCAACTCATCCCAAAAACACCTCAATTTGGTTGAGGTCGGTGGATTGTGGAGGCCAGGTCATCTGATGCAGCACTCCATCACTCTCCTTGGTAAAATAGCCCTTACACAGCCTGGAGGTGTGTTGGGTCATTGTCCTGTTGAAAAACAAATGATTGTCCCACTAAGCCCAAACCAGATGGGATGGTGTATCACTGCAGAATGCTGTGGTAGCCATGCTGGTTAAGTGTGCCTTGAATTCTAAATAAATCACAGACAGTGTCACCAGCAAAGCACCCCCACACCATAACACCACCTTCTCCATGCATTATGGTGAGAAATACACATGTGAAGCTCATCCATTCACCCACACCATGTCTCACAAAGACACGGCAGTTGGAACAAAAAATCCTCCATTTGGAGACAAATTTCCACTGGTCTAATGTCCATTGCTCGTGTTTCTTGTCCCAAGCAAGTCTCTTCTTCTTACTTGTGTCCTTTAGTAGTGGTTTCTTTGCAGAAATTCAACCATGAAGACCTGATTCACACAGTCTCCTCTGAACAGTTGATGTTGAGATGTGTCTGTTACTTGAACTCTGTGAAGCATTTATTTGGGCTGCAATTMCTAAGGCTGTGTACTCTGCAGCAGAGGTAACTCTGTGTCCTGCATTCCTGTAGAGGTCCTCATGAGAGCCAGTTTCATCATACCGCTTCATGGTTTTTGCGACTGCACTTAAAAAACTTTCAAAGTTCTTGAAATGTTCCGTATTGACTGACCTTCATGTCTTAAAGTAATGATGGACTGTCGTTTCTCTTTGCTTATTTGAGCTGTTCTTGCCATAATATGGACTTGGTCTTTTACCAAATAGGGCTATCTTCTGTATACCCCCCTACCTTGTCACAACACAACTGATTGGCTCAAATGCAGTACAGTTTTTGACAATTGCTTACACATGAATTCAGAAACTATGGGTCCTTTTCTCTAGACTCTACACACAAAACTCCAAAACACATGCAAAACGTCACACATTTCTTACAAAACCAAACACTTAATTCAAAACTATTTTAACTCGTCTCAAAATTGGATTATTGCATCAAAATTCTGCACACAATCCATCAAATGGTTAGCTCTTATACACGCCAACTACACACGGATGTGACAAATGTAAAACACTACTATCTTGTGGTTTTTGCATGTTCAGTGGAGTCCACCTCATTTTGTCATAGCACTCACATGTACATGTATGTGCAAAAACATATACAGTATGTATGCATATTAAGTATATATATTTACACTATAAACATAAATAAAATGTATTTCTTAATCAAAACATTGTATTTTCATCCAGATTTCGGGATGAACAGTAACAGACAAAACAAATACAGTAGAAGATAAACAAATAGACTTGTTACTATAAAGAAAAAAAACAATTAGGGTGCATCCTGTCTCCTATTTGGGTCTGGCCACGGCACCTCATCAACATCACAAGCCATGTTCTCGCTGGCTAAACAGCGGGGGAAGTAGTGTCTGGAGCGGCCTATCCAGCCCTGGCATGCCTCCTCATCTATGTCACCACAGGCCTCCTCCCTCGCCTGGTGAAGGGGGATGCGTTGGTCGGGTTGGTGAGCGTCTTGTTTTGGCTAGGTTAAAGCCGACCTCATCAACGAAACAGACAAGACAAAACATTATTGTATGACAGTATGAATAGACATACCAGCAGTCAATATGTAGCACAATACACTGGAATACAGTACCAATGACAGGATAGTATAGCTTACTTGTACAAATTCATAGCGTTGTTGTTTCACCGGACTGAAGGGCAGCTCCGGACAGAGAGACAGCTCTGGACTGAGGGGCAGTTCTGGATTACTAGCAGCTCTGGGCTGAGGGGCAGCTCATGGCTGGCTGACGGCTCTGGACGCTCATGCGCTTCGCTGACGCTCTAGCTGGCTCATGGCTCGCTGACAGCTCTGACGCTCATGGCTCGGCTGGCAGCTCTGGCTGCTCATGGCGCTCACTGGCGCTCTGGCAGATCCTGTCTGGTTGGCGCTCTGGCAGATCCTGTCTGGTTGCGGCTCTGGCAGATCCTGTCTGGTGGCGGCTCTGCAGATCCTGTCTGGTTGGCGCGCTCTGGCAGATCCTGTCTGGTTGGCGGCTCTGGCAGATCCTGTCTGTTGGCGCTCTGGCAGATCCTGACTGACGAATGCGGCTGCGGCTCCTGACTGACGAACGGCTCTGACGGCTCGGGACAGACGGCGGCTCTAATGGCTCGGGGCAGACGGATGGCTCAGACGGCACTGGGCAGACGGATGGCTCAGATGGCGCTGGGGAGACGGATGGCTCAGATGGCGCTGGGGAGACGGATGGCTCAGATGGCGCTGGGGAGACGGATGGCTCAGATGGCGCTGGGAGACGGATGGCTCAGATGGCGCTGGGGGAGACGGATTGGCTCAGATGGGGCGCTGGGGAGACGGATGACTCAGATGGCGCTGGGGAGACGGATGGCTCAGGCCGGATGAGGCGCACTGTAGACCTGGTGCGTGGTGCCGGAACTGGAGGCACCGGGCTAAGGACACGCAACTTCAGGCTAGTGCSTATCCAGGGACAGGGCACACTGGATTCTCAAAACGTACTATGGGCCTGGTGCGTGGTACCGGCACTGGTGTCACCGGGCTGAGGGCACGCACATCAGGGCGAGTACGGGGAGAAGGAACAGTGTGTACAGGGCTCTGGAGACGCACAGGTGGCTTAGTGCGTGGTGCCGGAACTGGAGGCACCGAACTGGATACACGCACTTCAAAGCTAGTGCGGGAAGCAGGGACAGGGCGTACAGGGCTCTGGAAACGCACTGGAAGCCTGGTGCGTGGTGTAGGCACTGGTGGTACTAGGCTGGGGCGGGAAAGTAGCGCCGGAAATACCGGACCGTGCAGGCGTACTGGCTCCCTTGAGCATTGAGCCTGCCCAACCTTACCTGGTTGAATACTCCCCGTCGCCCGACCAGTGCGGGGAGGTGGAATAACCCGCACCGGGCTATGTAGGCGAACCGGGGACACCATGCGTAAGGCTGGTGCCATGTAAGCCGGCCCGAGGAGACGCACTGGTGGCCAGATATGTAGAGCCGGCTTCATGGCACTTGGCTCAATGCTCAATCTAGCCTTACCAGTGCGGAGAGGTGGAATAACCCGCACCGGGCTATGCACACGTACAGGAGACACCGTGCGCTCTACTGCGTAACACGGTGTCTGCCCGTACTCCCGCTCTCCACGGTAAGCATGGGAAGTGGGCGCAGGTCTCCTACCTGCCCTTGGCCCACTACCTCTTAGACCCCCCCCAATAKATTTTTGGGGTTTCTTCTCGGGCTTCCTTGCTAGCCGCGTACCTTCATATCTGCGGTTCCTCTCTCCGGTTGCTTCTGTTCTCCACCGCTCTTGAGCTCGCGCTGCCTCCATCTCCTCACGAGCGCGGCGATATTCACCAATGTGAGCCCAGTGTCCTTTTCCCTTTAATACTTCCTCCCAAGTCCACGAGTCCTGATTACTTGTCCGCTGTTCAAACTCACGCTGCTTGGTTCTGGTATGGTGGGTGGTTCTGTAACGGCGTTCCTCCTCCTCTTCATCCGAAGAGGAGGAGCAGGGATTGAACCAAAATGCAGCGTCGTGATAAGACATGATATTTATTAACAAGACAAAAACGAACTAAACTTGATACTACACAAAATAACAAAACGAATGAAGACAGACCTGAACTACGAACTTACATGAAACACGAAGAACGCACGAACAGGGAAAACAGACTACATAAACCGAACGAACAAAACAAAACCAAAACAGTCCCGTGTGGAGTAACATACACAGACACTGACACAGGAGACAACCACCCACGATAAACAAAGTGAAAACACCTACCTTAATATGATTCTCAATCAGAGGAGATGAAAACCACCTGCCTCTAATTGAGAACCATATCAGGTACCCAAAACCAACATAGAAACAGAAAACATAGACTGCCCACCCAAACTCACGTCCTGACCAACTAACACATACAAAAACTAACAGAAAACAGGTCAGGAACGTGACATAATGTTTCATTTATTTATTAAAGCACTCACTCCCTGAACTTGCTTCCCGACTCTCAGCGCACATCGTTACAGTTACTTTGAAGAATCTAAAATATAAAATATATTTTGATTTGTTTAACACTTTTTTGGTTACTACATGATTCCATATGTGTTATTTCATAGTCTTTATTTATTTATTTTATTTTATTTATTACAAACAACACAAGGAAGGGGTATCAGTAAAGTATTAGAACATGAAGGAAAAACAATGCAGCATCAAGACACTATCAAACATGTATCAGTCTTTCCGCAACAGAGCCATCCTTATGTGTGAGGATCCGTGTGCATGATAGTGATATAAAATATGTCATAGTTTCCTTTTTCATGATCAATCTTGTGAAACCCGAACCCTCCAAGATCCCCCCCACAGTTCCCCAATAGCTGTCCCTCAAACATTCGAGACCCCTACCACAGTACCCCCCCAAGAACCCCCCAATGCACCAACAACCAAAAGAATGAACTAAAGAGAAAAAAGGAAGAGACAGAAGAAAGCAGAAAACAACAATGCCATTTTTTAAAAACTAAATAATTAATTTAAAACAAAGGATGTCAAGGACAACTGAAATCATAACAGCAATGCCAACTGTATATGTTTGTGTGCATGTCTGGCACTATTACATGTATGTGTGTGTTCTTGTACGTGTTTATTTGAATGAGAGTGTGTACAGTGGGGCAAAAAAGTATTTAGTCAGCCACCAATTGTGCAAGTTCTCCCACTTAAAAAGATGAGGGAGGCCTGTAATTTTCATCATAGGTACACTTCAACTATGACAGACAAAATAGAAGAAAAAATCCAGAAAATCACATTGTAGGATTTTTCATGAATTTATTAGCAAATTATGGTAGAAAATAAGTAATTTGGTCAATAACAAAAGTTTATCTCAATACTTTGTTATATACCCTTTGTGGCAATGACAGAGGTCAAACGTTTTCTGTAAGTCTTCACAAGGTTTTCACACACTGTTGCTGGTATTTTGGCCCATTCCTTCATGCAGATCTCCTCTAGAGCAGTGATGTTTTGGGGCTGTTTGCTGGGCAACACGGATTTTCAACTCCCTCCAAAGATTTTCTATGGGGTTGAGATCTTTCCCATAAAATATTTTATCAACCAGCACATTTGAGTTCAGCCATAATATTTGTAGTAATATTTGTTCTATCTTTTCAGGGGGATGAAATTGAAATTGTAGCCAGCTCTGCAATGCTTGTTTGAAAAAGACAGATACTTTGAAAAAAGTATCATTTTCAATTAATCGAAAATGAGACATGGCAATCTGCACAAAGGCAAAAAGGCAATTTTTAAACAATGGATGAGCTTTTCTTAGTAATCTACTTGAGAACCATTAGGGTTCAAATAAAACTTTTGAATGAGTGAAGCTTTTTAGAGAGTGGTTTAGTGCTTTTATATTAATAATCTCAACCACCCAATTCATATTCATTATATAGATAGGCTCGTTTTATTTGTCTGGTTTAGCGTCCGCCAGATAAAGCACGAAATATTTTCTGCTCATATGATTTGAAAAAACGAATCATCAGGAGTAGGGCAGGCCATAATAAGTGAAAGTAAACTGAGATATGACTAAGGAGTCTAAATTTTCAAGTTTCTATTGAAATTCATTGTGGAGTGCTTATTTATATATTTGTGATATGAATACCGAGTTAATGTCTACTTCACCATCAGCCCATTTTATAGGTAAGCTGCAGGGTATGTAGAAGTGTATTTTTTAGGATCCCAATACGTAATATTGTACACTTCATAATTAGGTTTTAGTCCAGAGAGTACAGAAAAGTTATCTTTAATGAGACATTGCAGGGATCTAGCTTGCGGACTTAACATAAAACTTGAGTCATCGGCATACATGGACACCTTTGTTTTTAAGCCTTGGATTTCTAATCATCTAATGTTGATATTGGATCTGATTTTAATGGCTAGCATTTCAATGGCCATAACGAATAGATATGGTGACAGTGGACACCCTTGTTTAACTCCTCTTGACAATTCTAAACTCTCTGAGAAGTAGCCGTTATTTACTATTTTACGCCTGGGGTTGCTATACATGATTTTTTATATATTCTATAAGAGAATTACCGAAATTGAAAAAATCCAGGCATTTATAAATAAAATCCAGTCTTACTTTATCAAATGCCTTTTCAAAATCCGCTATAAATACCATTCCTGGCTTCTTATATGTTTCATGATCAAATAAAATGTATTTATATAGCCCTTCTTACATCAGCTGATATCTCAAAGTGCTGTACAGAAACCCAGCCTAAAACCCCAAACAGCAAGCAATGCAGGTGTAGCACAGTGGCTAGGAAAAACTCCCTAGAAAGGCCAAAACCTAGGAAGAAACCTAGAGAGGAGCCAGGCTATGAGGGGTGGCCAGTCCTCTTCTGGCTGTGCTGGGTGGAGATTATAACAGAACATGGCCAAGATGTTCAAATGTTCATAAATGACCAGCATGGTCAAATAATAATAATCACAGTAGTTGTCGAGGGTGCAGCAAGTCAGCACCTCAGGAGTAAATGTCAGTTGGCTTTTCATAGCCAATCATTGAGAGTATCTCTACCGCTCCTGCTGTCTCTAAAGAGTTGAAAACAGCAGATCTGGTACAGGTAGCACGTTCGGTGAATAATCATTATGTTCAATTATTTCTAGTAGTTGTCGTATATTATCTCCAATGTATCATCCATGTAAAAAACCTGTCTGATCAGGATGAACAATACCTGGTAAAACCCTTTTAATTCTGAGTGTTTGGATTTTGCTAGTTTTTTTGCATCACAACATTGAAGTGTAAGGGGCCTCCAGTTTTTGTTTTTAGATAGACTGGGTCTTTATATTTGCCATCTGGGTCTTGTTTTAATAATAGAGAAATCAGACCTTCCTGCTGAGTACCTGACAGACTACCATTTCTAGAGGAGTAGTTAAAACAATCTAACAATGGAGCTTTTAGTATATCAAAAAATACTGGGGTTTTTCGAGACTGACAGGATTTAATAGCCTCAAAAAGTTATTCCTCTGCAATTTGGCCTTCGCACTGGTCTTTCTGTACATTTGTTAATTTTCAATTTTTTATATTATTTGGAAAGAATTCCTTACCGTAATCTTCATTCAGTGGGAGAAGATGAGACGGAAAAGAGAACATCTGCCTAAAATAATTAGCTTCCTCTTTTAAAATATCATTCGGAGAATCATAGATGACTCCGTCTACAGTAACGAGTTTCTGCAAATTCTTTTTGTTAGCATTTTTCTCCATATTCCATCCAGTTTGCTTTATTTTTGTAATAGATTACATTAGATTGTTCTTGAATAAGTTCCTCCAGTTCTTTTTGTTTTTCCTCTAACTTGTTTTGTATCTCTGTAGTATCATTTTTATTGCTATAAACCTGTAGTATTAGTTCGTGGATTTCCCTTGTTAGTCTTGTTTCTTTAGCCAGAAACTGCTTTTTTATTATTGAAGAATATTGAATTGAAGGACCCCTGAAGGTACATTTAAAGGTATCCCAAACAATAAGGGGATTTGCTGAACCTATATTATACTGGAAAAATTCAGTTATAAATGATTTTGTCTTAGTTAAAAATAAGTTGTCCTCCAGTAAACTTTGATTAAATTTCCAATATCCCCGTCTTTTCATAGTCTTGATGTCTTCACTATTCTACAATGTATAAATAGTAAAAATAAAGAAAAACCCTTGAATGAGTAGGTGTTCTAAAACCTTTGACTGGTAGTGTATTCATATTTACATTAGGCTATAGCCTACAAATAGGTATACCACGTAGTCGTAGGCCTAATGGGCTACAGGCCTACTGCAAATTATTTATGTTTGTTCCTGAATTGCCTGAATTGCAGAGCTATCCTTCAGCTATCATTTCAGCACCACAAAGAGCTCTCCAATCGCTTAAAATGATCCCCTGCCTACGCCTTATAGTCCTACTTATTACTTATTATTATTATTACAAATAGAAATTCCTCACTTCTCACAATGGTGCTCGTTTAGTAAAGTTACATCAAAGCCGAATCAATGTCTCACAAGATCACATAATGATTCATTAGGCAATTTAGATGACGGAACCAAATATAATACCATAGCATAGTAGACGTAGCAAATTACACCATAACATTTTGGGGGGGTCTCTATTGGGTCTAATAATAAAGACATCATTTAAACAGTTAAAATTAATTACGTTTTAATGTGGCATGAACAGAACCAATCATGATATTTTCATCCAATTTCAAACAAATTACTACTAAAATAGTAGTCTTCCTGTGCATGTTCATCCACTCCAAAGTAATTAAACCAGCCAAACTACATGTAGGCCTATACTCGTGCCATTTGATGAATAGAAATAGACATCTGTTACAAAACACTACAAATTGTGCCTAACGACGTTCAGCGATTGCCATTGATTAGGTCTACATTCATAAATACGTCTTGCTGACAAATTGACCTTTTGTCTTAGCCTGAAATGTCAGGACATCTGAATTGGGGGTGAAATTGTCCCGTGGGAAAAAAACGGGATGGTCACCCTAACACACATGGTCAACTTACTAGACTAGGCTACAATGTGTATTACAATGCACTTCAAATAGGCCTGCTGGTAGCCAGTAGCGGTAAAAAAAAATAGGTGGGTAAACTCTGATTGCCGATCGCGGTGAAGAAAGCAACACTCCCTATACTTTCAATGAATTTTTCTGAAAAAGGTGGGTAAACAGCGTTTACTTGTGTTTAACCTGCTGTAGGCCTAGACCGATGCCAGTAGCCTACCCTCTAAGCCGAGGTCATTTTACACACATGAACACACGCAGAACAGGTAGCCTACATTCAATACAATACACGAGTTGAATCAAAACATGTTTACACCCTAGTTCATGAGTTCTCCATAATTCATGAATTAATGCTTTGAGTTTTCACAGATCGTGTGACATAAAACACTACCTTTCTTTCCTTACCTTTTATGACAGTGTTATTTGTCATTATTTAACAATTGAATTAGAACATAGAACTTGAACCCTGCATGAATCATGGATCTTGGAGATCTCATAAAGTGCACTGTAAGTGTAACTATGCCTAAGTAACATTTCCTTCTGTTTCACTGAAAACAGTTGTCATGGACAAACAAATACAACATAATGTAAGACTAGGCCATTGCAAAATCTAATGCTTCTAACCGAAAGAGTCAACTATAGGCCTACTGTCATTAACTTCTTATGGCTGCAGGGGCAGTATTGAGTAGCTTGGATGAAAAGGTGCCCAGAGGTGCCCAGAGTAAACTGCCTGCTCCTCAGTCCCAGTTGCTAATATATGCATATTATTATTAGTATTGGATAGAAAACACTCCGAAGTTTCTAAAGCTGTTTGAATGATGTCTGTGAGTATAACAGAACTCATATGGCAGGCAAAAAACCTGAGAAGAAAATCCAACCAGGAAGTGGGAAATCTGAGGTTGGTAGGCTTTCAACTCATCGCCTATCAAATACACAGTGGGATATGGGTCAGTTTGCACTTCCTACGGCTTCCACTAGATGTCAACAGTCCTTAGAACCTTGTCTGATGCTTCTACTGTGAAGTGAGGCCGAAGGAGAGGGGATTGAGTAAGGTCTGCCATGACCTGACCATGCGCGTTCATGTGAGAGCAAGCTCTGTTCCATCGCACTTCTGAAGACCATGGAATTCTCCGGTTGGAACATTATTGAAGATTTATGTTAAAAACATCCTAAAGATTGATTCAATACATCGTTTGACATGTTTCTACTGACTGTTACGGAACTTTTTGACATTTCGTCTGCTTTTAGTGAACGTGCTTCGTGACTTTGGATTTGTTTACCAAACACGCTAACAAAAGTAGCTATTTGGACATAAATGATGGACATTACCGAACAAAACAAACATTTCTTGTGGAAGTGGGAGTCCTGGGAGTGCATTCCGACGAAGATCAAAGGTAAGGGAAGATTATAATCCATTTATGACTTTTGTGACTCCACCCAATTTGGCGGGTACTGTATGGCTTGCTTTTGTGGCTGAACGCTGTTCTCAGATTATTGAATATTGTGCTTTTGCCGTAAAGCTTTTTTAAAATCTGACACAGCGGTTGCATTTATCTTTAATTCTATGTAAAACATGTATCTTTCATCAAAGATGCATGTTATTTGATGTGGCTCTCTGCAATTTCTCCGGATATTTTGGAGGCATTTCTGAACATGGTGCCAATGTAAACTGAGGTTTTTGGATATAAATATGAACTTTATCGAACAAAACATATATGTATTGTGTAACATGAAGTCCTATGAGTGTCATCTGATGAAGATCATCAAAGGTTAGTGATTAATTTAATCTCTATTTCTGTTTTTTGTGACTCCTGTCTTTCTGTGATTTTGCGGTGACCTAACTTAATAGTTTGTGGTGCTTTTTGAAATCGGACACTGTGGTGGGATTAACAAGAAGTGTATCTTTAAAATGGTGTGAAATACTTGTATGCTTGAGGAATTCTAATTATGATATTTCTGTTGTTTGAATTTGGCGCCCTGCACTTTCACTGGCTGTTGTCATATCGATCCCGTTAACGGGATTGCAGCCCTAAGAATTAATGTATACTTGTTGGATGGATTGGATGCGCGTTGGTGTCTAGCTGTAGACTAGTTGTCTAGTGATATTTGTCGATCATCATTAGCTGATCAAGGAAAGAAAACTAATATTGCTGGAAGATTATAAAGTTAAATGGTTCTACTACTTCTGGCCATGGACGAGAACATCAATACCCGCAAGCAAGTGAAAAAGCAAACAATGATAAATCAATGGATAAATTGAATGTTTTGGAATAAAAGCAAATTTTTTATCAAGGACGCATAGCAAACAAATCGCAAAAATGAGGAAGTAGAAATGAAAATCGATGAGTAAAGGATCTCAGCCAAGGCCGAAATTCAGCCCTACTGAGTGGACAGCGCTATCACATAAAAATAAATGGTTTAAACAATGAAAGAGAGGTGGGGGTGTTTGCTTCATTTGGAGCTTTTAATTTCCTATTTACCACTGTAAAACATATTTACTACTGCATTCGAAACAAATAGAAGAATGGTTCAATTAGCATATGCAGAAAAAAACGTCATACTGTACCTACTGTAAAATCTTGTGGTGGATCTTTGATGTTATGGGGCTGTTTTGATTCCATTGGTTCTGGGGCCCTTATAAAGGTCAACGGCATCATTGACTTTACCCAGTACCGGGACAACCAAAAACCTGGTTGCTTCTGCCAGGAGGCTGAAACATGGCCGCAAGAGGATCTTCCAGCAAGACAATGAACCAAAGCACACATCAAAATCCACAAAGAAATGGTTAAGGGGATAGTTCACCCAAATGACATATTGGTTTCCTTACCCTGTAAGCAGTTGATGAACAATTTGAGCTTCTACTTCTAAACATTCACCTTTCCAGAAACAAGTCTCTCACCGTTGCCGCTTGCTTTAGACCACCCTCTGCCCCCAGCTGTGCCCTGGACACCATATGTGAATTGATTGCCCCCCATCTATCTTCTGAGCTTGTGCTGCTAAGTGACCTAAACTGGGACATGCTTAACACCCCGGCATCTCCAATCCAAAATTAAGAATCGGCTTCCTATTTCGCAACAAAGCATCCTTCACTCACGCCACCAAACTTACCCTCGTAAAACTGACCATCCTACCGATCCTCGACTTCGGCGATGTCATTTACAAAATAGGCCCCAACACTCTACTCAACAAATTGGATGCAGTCTATCATAGTGCCATCCGTTTTGTCACCAAAGCCCCATATACTACCCACCACTGCGACCTCTCGTTGGCTGGCCCTCGCTTCATACTCGTCGCCAAACCCACTGGCTTCAGGTCATCTATAAGTCTCTGATAGGTAAGGCCCCGCCTTATCTCAGCTCACTGGTCACCATAGCAGCACCCACCTGTAGCACGCGCTCCAGCAAGTATATCTCTCTAGTCACCCCCAGCCAATTCCAGCCAATTCTTACTTTGGCTGGCTTTCCTTCCAGTTCACTGCTGCCAATGACTGGAATGAATTGCAAAAATCACTGAAGCTGGAGATTCTTACCTCCCTCACTAGCTTTAAGCANTGGCTTTCCTTCCAGTTCACTGCTGCCAATGACTGGAATGAATTGCAAAAATCACTGAAGCTGGAGATTCTTACCTCCCTCACTAGCTTTAAGCACCAGCTGTCTGAGCAGCTCACAGATCACTGCACCTGTACATAGCCCATCTGTAAATAGCCCATCCAACTACCTCATCCTCATACTTTCTTTATTCATCTTACTCCTTTGCACCCCTGTATCTCGACTTGCACATTCATCTTCTGCACATCAATCACTCTAGTGTCTAATTGGTATTTTGTAATTACTTCGCCACCATGGCCTATTTATTGCCTTACCTCCCCTTTCTTACCTCATTTGCACACACTGTATATAGATTTTCTTCAACTGAATTATTGACTGTATGTTTTGTTTATTCCATGTGTAACTCTGTGTTGTTGTATGTGTCGAACTGCTTTGCTTTATTCTTGGCCAGGTCGCAGTTGTAAATTAGAACTTGTTCTCAACTTGCCTACCTGGCTAAATAAAAGTGAAATATTTTTTTTTWAAATAAAACAAGGTATGCCAGCAATCCATGCTTTGGTTTAGTTTCCCTTGTGTTTACATAAGTATTCACGCCTGAGTCAGAATCATCTTTGTCAGTGATTACAGCTGTGAGTCTTTCTGGGTAAGTCTCTAAGAGCTTTGCACACCTGGATTGTACAATATTTGCACATTATAATTTAAACAATTCTTCAAGCTCTGTCAAGTTGGTAGTTGATCAATGATAGACAGCCATTTTCAAGTCTTGCCATTAGATTTTCAAGCCAATTTAAGTCAAAACTGTAATTAGGCAACTCAGGAACATTCAATGTTGTTTTGGAAGGCAACTCCAGTGTAGAGTACATTCAGAAAGTATTCAGATCCTTTCCCCTTTTCCACATGTTGTTACGTTACAGCCTTATTCTAAAATGGATTAAAAAATGTTTCCCCTCATCAATCTACACACATCCTGCACTCCCACCCGTTCACTGCGCCCCTCTGACACTGACCTCCTGCACTCCAACCTGTTCACAGCGCTCCTCTGACACTGGCCTCCTACACTCCCACCTGTTCACTGCGCTCCTCTGACACTGGCCTCCTCACCCTCCCTCTCACCAGGCTCCACTCCATGGGAGATGGGGCTTTTAGCAGTGCAGCTCCCCAACTCTGGAACTCCCTCCCTCTCCATGTCAGAACCTCACAATCCATACAGATATTCTAGTCCACACTAAAGACATCTCTTCACACAGGCTTACCCGGATTCTCTGTTGTCGTAGCTTTAACCTCTGTCTAGTTCACTTCCATGGTTAGTCTGTCATCATGTTTAGTGTACTTTTATACAGTGAGTGTACAAAACATTAGGAATACCTTCCTAATATTAAGTTGCACCCTTTTTTGCCCTGAGATCATCCTCAATTCGTCGGGGCATGGACTCTACAACATTTACATTTACATTTAAGTCATTTAGCAGACGCTCTTATCCAGAGCGACTTACAAATTGGAAAGTACATACATATTCATCCTGGTCCCCCCGTGGGGAATGAACCCACAACACTGGCGTTGCAAGCGCCATGCTCTACCAACTGAGCCACACGGGACCTACAAGGTGTCGAAAGCGTTCCACATGGATCCTGACCCATGTTGACTCCAATGCCTGTGGGGTACAGAGATGAGGTAGTCATTCAAAAATCATGGTAAACACTATTATTGCACACAGAGTGATTCCATGCATCTTATGTGACTTGTTAAAACTTCTCTAGGATAGGGGGGCAGCATTTTCACGTTTGGATGAAAAGCATACCCAAATTCAACTGCCAGCTACTCATCCCTAGAAGATAAGATATGCATATTGTTAGTAGATTTGGATAGAAAACACTCTGACGTTTCTAAAACTGTTTGAATCATGTCTGTGAGTATAACAGAACTTATTTAGCGGGCGAAACCCCGAGGACAAACCATTCAGTTAAAAAAAATTTGAGGTCACTCTCTTTTCAATGGATTTTCATTGGGAATAAAGATTTCTAATTGACCTTCTTGCAGTTCCTACCGCTTCCACTGGATGTCAACAGTCTTTAGAAATTGGTTGAGGGTTATTCCTTTGTGTAATGAAGAAGTACGGCCATTTTGAATCAGGGTCACTTGTTGTGTCCTGTTTGTTAGAGGCGCATGACCAGAAGGCCAGCTACAGTTTGTTTTAATCCTGTATTGAACACAGATCATCCCGTCTTCAATTTTATCGATTATTTATGTTAAAAAATACCTAAAGTTGTATTACAAAAGTAGTTTGAAATGTTTTGGCAAAGTTTACAGGTAACTTTTGAGATATTTCACAATTTGGAACCGGTGTTTTTCTGGATCAAACGCGCCAAATAAATGGACATTTTGGATATATATCGACGGAATTAATCGAACAAAAGGACCATTTGTGATGTTTATGGGACATATTGGAGTGCCAACAACAGAAGCTCGTCAAAGGTAAGGCATGAATTATATTTTTATTTCTGCGTTTTGTGTTGCGCCTGCAGGGTTGAAATATGCTTCTCTCTCTTTGTTTACTATGGTGCTAACTCAGATAATAGCATTGTTTTGAATTCGGACATGTTGGCTGGATTCACAACCAGTGTAGCTTTAATTTGGTATCTTTCATGTGTGAGTTTAAATGAAAGTAAGTATTTTTATAGTAATTTATTTGAATTTGGCGCTCTGCATTTTCTCTGGCTGTTGGCCAAGTGAGACAGTAGCGTCCCGCCTAAACTCAGATTTTTGGATATAAATATAAACTTTACTGAACAAAACATACATGTATTGTGTAACATGAAATCCTATGAGTGTCATCTGATGAAGATCATCAAAGGTTAGTGATTCATTTGATCTCCATTTCTGCTTTTTGTTACTCCTCTCTTTGGCTGGAAAAATGGCTGTGTTTTTCTGTGGCTATGTACTGACCTAACATAATCGCAAGGTGTGCCGTAAATCCTTTTTGAAATCAGACACGTTGGCTGGATTCACAACAAGTGTAGCTTTAATTTGGTGTCTTTCATGTGTGATTTCATGAAAATTAGATTTTTATAGTAATTTATTTGAATTTGGCGCTCTGCATTTTCACTGGCTTTTGGCCAAGTGGGACGTTAGCGTCCCACATATCCCAGAGAAGTTAAGCAAATTATTGCTGCTGAACTTATTTAGGCTTGCCATAACAAAGGGGTTGAATAGTCACAGCTTAGAATTTTTTTAAATAKATTTCCAAACATTTCTAAAAACACAATTACACTTTGACATTATGGGGTATTGTGTGTAGGCCAGTGACACAAAACCTCAATTTAATCAGTTTTAAATTCAGGCTGTAATACAACAAAATGTGGAAAAAAGTAAAGGGATGTGAATACTTTCTGCAGTCACTGTATAGCTGGATCTACACAACCAATGTTATGGGGTGTAAACTCTTCTCGAAATCAGACTGAGGTCTGAACCTCTGACATCTGATTTAGTAGTGTAATGTCCCTTTAAGCCTTGAGAAGCTCGTCTGTTATGGTGCTGACGTAGCTCTGCGACATGCTCCAGTTGTCTGTGTAATAGYGGGGGGTCACCCTGCAACCACAGCCTATTGTTGGTTAGGCATCGTCAAACTCCTGTCAAAAGCTGTTATGTATGTTKCATATGTGCCATATTTTTCATGAACATGTATTGGCTGCTGATGAAAAGGAATTCCTCAGAAAGTGGGCAGTATTCTCTGCAGCCATCAACTCTCAGTGGGGCCCATCATACCTAGAGTAGCTTGAATGTACAATCTTAATAGAAGATGTGTGTGTGTGTGCATGTTCTCTCAGCGTCAGTTCTTCACGTTGTCTCTCATTGTAGTACAGTTCCTACAAGCAGAATGCCACAGGTGAGGCTTCCCAACAGAGGAGTGGATTTACTGTTTTCAGGATCGAAGTGCCTTCATCACCTTGTCCAGGTCTACTTTTCCGGTGTAGGATCTTCATTTGATCACTCTTTTTTTTGCTGAGAATTGTCCTGCACCGCAGGAAATACAGATAAGCTTTGTGATTTACATAAATTCAATGAAAATCCACACTAACACACACTAATATTAACAGCATTGCACTTTTCATGTAGCCTACAGTTAGACAGCTAATAGCCTTACCACTGGTCAAGCAACACGATMAAATAAATGTTCAAATCATGTTGCTGCAGGATACTTTTCATGTGACAAAATAGGTTCATATGTAAGCTATTCTACACATTTTGTCATGAGGCTATGAGAAAACGTTGCAGTTTTAAAGCAAATTTCCTGCAATTCTACACGTTTTGCCATGGGTCAGAGAGAAATTTTTGCTGTTCTCAAGCAACTTTTCTGCAATTCTACACATTTTCATATCCTATGCTATCTGGGTGGGCCCCGACCTCCAAAACCTCCATAACCCCCCCCCCCCCCAAATACATTTTGATTGGGGGTATCAGGTATGAAGGGAAGACCCAGATGCAGACCACATCGAATAAACAATGGTTTAATGTTCCAACAGAGGCAAGCAGTAGACAGGTCAAGGCAGGCAGAGTCAAAATCGTGAGGGCAAGAAAAGAGAGACTAGAAAATGCAGGAGCTGAGATACAAAAAGCTGGTTGACACAAACAAACAAAAGGAACTGGCAACAGCCAAACAGAGAACACAGGTATAAATACATAGGGGATGATGGGGAAGATGGGCGACACCTGGAGGGGGATGGAGACAATCACAAGGACAGGTGAAACAGATCAGTGTGTGACAGTGGGCCCCGGGGCACGTGTCCTGCGTGTCCAGTGGGCCCCCAGTGGGCCCCGGGGCCCGTTCAGTAACCTGGTCCTGGATGTGGATAGAGATTATTTTCTATCTGGCCCTGGATGGGGATCAACATTTGTTTCTATCAAAGGTTCATTCAGAAACGTTCTCACATTTTCCTCCTTGATGTACTGCTGCTCTGGGGGAAAGAGGAGAAATAGAGTTATAAAGTTTAACTGTCAAAACTCTGGCAATACTGCCACTTCATTACAGTGCCAAGTTAGTAATGAGGTCAGCGAAACATTTTTAATCAAATACCCGAAGAGAGAAAACGGCAAAAGTTATCCAAGCAATATAAATAAACCAACACAAAAGTCATTTTTTCTGTGCCAACTGTCACAACATTTATTCAGCAAAGTTGTAATTTGAAGCGATGTCACTGTCACAGCGAGGACAGATAAACCCAGTCTAGTTGTAACCGTTGGAATGATAATGATTACTGAACACCCCCAGGGCTGCATTAGACGGTCTCCCTTCACTAATTTATGGAGTGAAATCCCGATTTGACCACGTAGACCCATCAGCATTTGGCCCCTCTATCACAACACATTGGCAGAGAATCTTGGAATTCACCTGCTGACTTCCTGACTTAGTTTATTATAATCATGTCTAGGCCGACGGGACAGCAGGAATCATAGTAGCTGTATCCAGAAGCCCTCCTGGCTCTTCTGACTGTGAGCGACAGGCAAACACATGCAGTGACAATTTGTAATTATATTTTCATTGTGCTTTTTTTTCAAGTTCTATGGCACATTGCATTGAATTGGTGGTACATACAGATGTATGATCTTAATTTGATCACTCTTTTGATGCTGAGAATTTTCCTGCATGGGAGAAAATGCAAACTTGTAGTGTATTTGAAGTTTAAAAAGGTTTGACATTTCCATTTTGATATTTCCCTAATGAAAAATGTATTAATCCCTACAAAACATTTCATTAATTATAATTCACATAATAACTATCATTTCCTGTTGGATGATTTTCCTGCTGTAGCAAACGGGCTCATAGATCCTACATCTGTATCAGGACTTTCCTTCATCTGCAGCAGGGGAAGCAGAAAGGGATTTGTCAAGAAGCAGGAAGTGAGCCACATAGCTCTATCATTTAATATAGCGGTGCCTGGTGTTGACTCTCAGGCAGCCTTGATGCCTGTCAGACGGAGAGGAGTTAGTGAGAGTCCAGACAGCGGGTGTTGGATCCCTCCGTGTTTCCTTTGCTGTCTGTCTTGGTTTATTTCACAAAAATGTCCAGGTCCAGGTGGAGAGAGGATTTGGTTTACAATTGGGAGGAACAGGATGCGATGGTCCAACTCTGCTGGCTGCTGTGTCTCTCTTTGCAGTGATGCTTCTGGGTACCCAACATTCACCTAAACCCCAGACAGAGGACTGCCCTGCTTGGTTATTACATGTTTTTCTCTGACACTAAGGTCAGCCAAGAGTTGTGGCACAATCTTAAAATGCCCATGTCACAGAGGGAGTATAAAAGTGTGCCACAGCATTTTTGCTGACCTTACAATATCATGAAAGAAAACTAGATTGGTTGTTATTGGTGATTTATTCTAGTGAATATGTGCTGTAAAAGGGCAAGAGGCTCTTCTGAACCTTGTCCTTGCCATAAATGGGGGCTTTGCTCATACATTCTTTAAATAAAGCCCATTTTACAAGCCCTCTTGGGCTCAATTTAAAAGTACAGTTTTAAAAGTTATGTCATGAATGTTAAGGTAACTACAACACAGAACAACGGAAATCCTTCAAATACTTTATGAACCACTGAGGTAATAATTTGTGGATCAGTCGATTAGTTTAACATACAGTGTGGATCTTAGTGCTGCTAGCTAAGACGGTAACTGAAGAGCCGATTCAGACTTGGGTATGCTGCCACATGGCTAGTTAGCAAAGCGTGCAGAATTTGCTTGCTAAAAATACAAAGCATTGCAATTTCAAAATGCACAAAACAAAACATAAACACAGTGTCACTCTGTCACTGTATCTCAACACAAATTCCCCTACTCAGGTTGCGATTCAAACAAAAATATTTTTATGATGGAATGGCTTTGCGTCAATATCCAATTAAAATGTCTACAAGATTTCAATCATTACATGCATTTGGATGCAATTTATAGCAACATGGAAGGTTCTGTATGTAGGCCATAATGTTGTTGACACCTCAGATACCGTGTAACGACCTGGAAAAAATGTACAGCTGTAAAAGCACAAAGTACTATCACCAGATTGGAGTCATGATGATGTAAGTTAGACAGAAGGTGTATCGGCTTCAGTTGTCCATGATGCTGGTACTCAGCTCCAGAGTTGCTAATGCCAAGTTGCTCCCGTGTGACAGGCCTGACAGGATCGATGCCTCTCAGTAATAAGGTCTTCAGGAGTCAATCACTGGAAGAATAATCTCCCCCTAATCAATACACTGAGACCAGGTCTGCCATCAATCACTGCTACCTCTCATACCCCCCATTGGCCCGCCGTCAGCCTTGCAGCACACAGGCACACCACACTGAGTACTAAAAACAGGCAGTGGTGGAAAAAATAGTCAATTGTCTCAATGACTGAAGTAAAAGTGAAAGTCAACCAGTAAAATACTACTTACAAATACTACTTACTGTAAGTGCACACCCCATGCCATTGGTTGTATAGATCCAGCTATACAGTATCTCAAAGGCAAAGGGTGGCTATTTGAAGAAATTCCAATATAAAAATATATTTAAATTTGTTTAACAATGTTTTGGTTACTACATGATTCAATATGTGTTATTTCATAGTTTTGATAATCTTCACTATTATTCTACAATGTAGAAAATAGTCAAAATAAAGAAAAGCCCTTGAATGAAAAGTTCTAAAACTTTTGTATATATTTTTCCCATCAATCTACTCACAATACGCCATAACGACAAAGCAAAAACTGTTTTCTTAGAAATGTTTGCAAATGTATTAAATATAAAACAGAAATACCTTATTTACATAAGTACTCAGACCCTTTGCTATGAGACTCGAAATTGAGCTCAGGTGCATCCTGTTTCCATTGATCATCCTTGAGATGTCTCTACAGCTTGATTGGTGTCTATCTGTGGTAAATTCAACTGATTGGACATGATTTGGAAAGGCACACACCTGTCAAAGCAAAAACCTAGCTTTGAGGTTGAAGGAATTGTCCGTAGAGCTCTGAGACAGGATTGTTTCGAGGCACAGATCTAGGGAAGGGTACCAAAAAATGTCTGCAGCATTGAAGATCCCCAAGAACACAATGGCCTTCATCATTCTTAAATGGAGGAAGTTTGTAACCACCAAGACTCTTCCTATAGCTGGCCACCCGGGCAAACTGAGCATTCGGGGAAAAGGGCCTTGGTCAGGGAGGTGACGTGGAATCCAATGGTCACTCTGACAGAGCTCCGGAGTTCATCTGTGGAGATGGGAGAAACTTCCAGAAGGACAACCATCTCTGCAGCACTCCACCAATCAGGCTTTTATGGAAGAAAGAAAGAAGCCACTCCTCAGTAAAAGGCATATGACAGCTAGGGTTGTTACGGTGACCGTATTACCGCCACACCAGCTGTCATGACGGCTGTCAAATTCCACATGACAGTTTAGTCACGGTAATTAGGCTTCTCCAAGCTCTGATGCTGCTGATGGTCATTAGTAGCCTAACAAACTTAATAACTGCCTGGTACTCAGCACTCTATTGTCCCTCTAATCACTCTGACATCAATGCTAATGTAATTGAAAATCTAATCCAACACTCAATGAAAGCCCATGAGCTCATGTTACGCAACATTTCTACAGGCTATGCAATTGCGTGAGAAAACATCGTTTTAATGGCTCCTATTTAAAACAGGAGGATTCCATCAGCTTTATATAGGCTAGGCCTACAATTTTTTATAAATCAACTTTACTAATATTAAGCACATTGCTTCTCTTTACAACAGGAGTATAGCCTATGGCTATATAGCCTATGGCTGGTATGAAAATTAAAACCACGGGAAAAGAGTCCTCCATTCGCTATTTAAGTGCATAGATGACATGTACTTTTTCCCCATGCTCCAGTTCTGAGACAGGTCCATGATAATGGTCCATTCTAAATCAAAACAAAATTCACACATATATTATGTAGGTTATGTAAACACAACATTAAATTAAGAATAGTTGCATGGGTGACAATATTAGCCTATAACTTGTGAATGATACCCAGCTTGTGCATTAAGGCAAGTGGCTAAATAAACACATTAATCCACTTTATAACCGGTGTAGAGCCTAACTGGCATACATAGGCTGCGCGTGAGTTTCAAGTTTGGGGAATATAATTTTCACCATAAAAATTCACCTCTATAATAAAACATTACATGCATAAAACAGTGTTTTCCCCACTAATTGATTGCATTTTGGAACATTCATTCGTATAGCCTCCTGCTGTGTGCATTTGCGCGCTAATAATGTGAAAAAATTGCCTAATCGTTTATCAACATTTTAAGCTAAACAATCAGCCTCATTGCTTTTAAAAGGTTTTTTGAAGCGAGTGGTTGTACTGATTTGGGATCTATCGTATCCCACAACTGTCCGAGAGAATGTTTGTAATATTTATTTATTACACAGAAGAACAAGTTGACGAATATAATAGGTCAACCTTTGTTCTTTGGGGGATAGTAGATTGACATAGGTAAGTGCTTTTGCTGTTCGTCAGGCCTACTCATCTTGTTGGCTGATGAAAAGTAGGCTAAATGTGGACAGTTCTAACATCTTCAATATGCGCCTACTTCTTAGCTGAAATGTTTTTTAGAAGGACCTGATAACATGATGGGCATTGGCTACATCTGAGAAAGCCATGTGAGTGAGCGGTGCTTCGGGAACACAGCAGCCGGAAGAAGGGAATTATAATTAGCCTATTATATTCAGCCCAAGGGCACAACGGCCACTTTGATCACAAAAGGCATGGATTTTTCAGGGGGCATCCACCGGGAAATTCGAGGCCTGGTGAGATTATTATTAAGTGCTTGTCAAATTGTGAATGAGAGACTGATGAAGTGTGGGCAACTTGCAACTTTTTTCAAATCATCATTAGAGTACGATCATGCAGCCTTAGAATGTATTAAAAATCAAAAGATAGCCCAATGTTTGTATCACAACAAAAGTTGCATAAATAACTCTAAATTAAGCCTATATGAGCAGTTTCTTTGTTAACCGCTCAACACAGAATAGCTGCATGTGCACTTCCTTTCAATTTTATTAAGCTATGTTCATACTATACTTTTTAAATGAATAATGCCACAGAATTCTAAGCAAATCCTGTTTGCTAAATGAACTAGTGTAGCCCACAGCCATATGGAATAGCCAGATCATGGCCTAACATATGGACAACTTGGGGCATGCTATTCTGTTCTTCTGAAATAGACTACATTTTCTTCATATCATGTTTCTTTAGACCTGTCTAAAATAAATAATGGATGTATTATGATGGTGTAGGCTATATTAAATGGATTTATTATAATTTTTCAAATGTAGATGTTCTAAAGGTCTGCATCAGTGGCTTGTAGGCTATGTGTGGAAGCCAGGACATGCCAAAAGAGTTTATGCTAATTAACGGTCAATTACTCTGAGACTGGCAGTTATTTGCTTGACAATAACTGGCTGACAAAATTTCATGACCATCACAGCCCTAATGACAGCCCACTTGGAGTTTGCCAAAGGCACCTAAAAGATCCCCAGACCATAAGAAACAAGTTTCTCTGGTCTCTCATGAAACCAAGATTAAACTCTTTGGCCTGAATGTCAAGCGTCACATCTGGAGAAAACCTGGCACCGTCCCTAAGGTAAAGCATGGTGGTGGCAGCATTATGCTGTGGGGAGGTTTATCAGTGGCAGGGACTGGGAGACTGGACAGGATCAAGGGAAAGATMAATGGAGCAAAGTACAGAGAGATTCTTGATGAAAACCCGCTCAGGACCTCAGACTGGGGCAAAGGTTCACCTTCCAACATGACAATGACCCTAAGCACACATTCAAGACAATGCAGGAGTGGCTTCAGGACAAGTCTCTGAATGTCCTTGAGCGGCCCAGCCAGAGCCCGGACTTGAACCCGATCGAACATCTCTGGAGACCTGAAAATAGTTGTGCAGCGAAGCTCCCCATCCAACCTGACAGAGCTTGAGAGGATCTGCAGAGAGGAATGGGAGAAACTCCCTAAATACAGGTGTGACAAGCTTGTAGCGTCATACCCAAGAAGACTTGATTGTCACACCTACTCCTGTTCCCTCCCTCCGGGCGCTCGACTTTTCCGGTCTACTAACTAGCAACCATCATTAAGCACACCTGGACTTCATCACCACCCTGATTATCCTCCCTTCATATAGCCCTCACCAACCTCAGTCATCAGGTAGTATTGGTTCTGTTTTCATGTCCAGACGCTTCTCTTGTTTTGTAACTGTCAATGAATGAATGAATGAATGAGTGAATGAATGAATGAAATGTTATTTTTGTGTCAACTCGTCAATTGGCAACCCATCCCTTATGGGATTAATTGACACATTAACAAACATTACTATAATTCACTGTGGTAATTAAATTATAATTCTTCTTACGACGTTCTCTGCATTGCTCATCACATAAAGAGTGAACAAAAATAAGATACATCAATACATACGTCAATAAGGTTATCCAGACAATGATTACATCCCTAGAGCAGTACAATAATACACATACATATATATGTACATACACACTGCATATATACACATACATAATACATACATACATACCATATGTTATACCATACATAACAGACAAATAACACATAAAAAAACAAGACTGCAACGTTTCCTAAGAGCTAGAAGCACGGCAGCCCTGTCCGTCGGCGACTAACCATGAAGAACAGTAAACATGATGACAGACTAACCATAGAGAACACTAAACATGAGGACAGACTAACCATGGAGAACACTAAACATGATGACAGGACTGACCATGGAGAACACGTAAACATGGATGAAGGACTAACCATGGAGAACACTAAACATGATGACAGACTGACCATGGAGAACACTAAACATGATGACAGACTGATCAGGGAAGTGAACTAGATGGAGGATAAAAGCTAAGACAACAGAGAACCCGGGTAAGCCTGTGTGAAGAGGTGTGACTAGAATATCTGTATGGATTGTGAGGTTCTGACATGGAGAGGGAGGGAGTTCCACAGTTGGGGAGCTGCACTGCTAAAAGCCCCGTCTCCCATGGAGTGGAGCCTGGTGAGAGGGAGGGTGAGGAGGCCAGTGTCAGAGGAGCGCAGTGAACAGGTGGGAGTGTAGGGGTGCAGGAGGTCAGTAAGGTATGAGGGCGTCAGTACATTGATTGCCTTGTAGGTGAGCATGAGCAATTTAAAGATGATCCTGTATTGAACTGAGAGCCAGTGGAGTTTAATGAGGGTGGGCGTGATGTGGTCCTAAGGTCTGGTGTGTGTGAGGACTCTTGCAGCTGCATTTTTAATATGTTGTAGTCTGTGCAGTGTTTTGACAGGGAGTCAATAGAGAATGTTTTTGAGAAGTTTTTGAGGTGGAAGAAGGCTGACTTTGTGATGTTCAGGACGTGGGGTTCAAATGGCAGAGTGGGGTCAAATGGCAGAGTGGGGTCAAATGGCAGAGTGGGGTCAAATGGCAGAGTGGGGTCAAATGTAACGCCAAGGTTCCTGACTGTGGATTTGGAGTCGATGGTGTAGTTGTCATATTGAATTGACCCAGTCATCCTAAGTCCATCAGATCAGAGGCAGCAGGGATGACAATGTATTATATTGTTAAGTGCGTGAATTGGACTATGTTGAGTATTCAAAATGTAACAAGTACTTTTGAGTGTCAAGGAAAATGTATGGGAGTAAAAAGTACATATTTTCTTTAGGAATGTAATGGAGCAAAAGTATTAAAATATATAAACAGTAAAGTTCAGATACCACCAAAAACTACTTAAGTAGTACTTCAAAGTATTTTTACTTAGTTACGTTACACCACTGAAACCAGGYAAGAGGAGGATGAGGAGAGATGGATGGGCGGAGATGAAATGCTGAGTCACTCTCCGTTTGTCATCCGGGATGGACAGATCACGACCAGGAGGTGGACGGGCTGAGCATGACATCATCGGTTTCCACGGATACCTTGGCATTGACCAATGGAGCTCAGAACAGGGATTCTTCATCCTCCAAATCAGAGTCTATCCATCATTCCTCTGTCATCTCTCAAATAGTCTATCCTTCATACCTCTGTCATCGCTCAAATAGTCTATCCTTCATTCCTCTGTCATCTCTCAAATAGTCTATCCTTCATACCTCTGTCATCTCTCAAATAGTCTATCCTTCATACCTCTGTCATTCTCTCAAATAGTCTATCCTTCATACCTCTGTCATTCTCCAAATAGTCTATCCTTCATTCTCTGTCATCTCTCAAATAGTCTATCCTTCATACCTCTGTCATCTCTCAAATAGTCTATCCTTCATACCTCTGTCATCTCTCAAATAGTCTATCCTTCATTCCTCTGTCATCTCTCAAATAGTCTATCCTCTGTCATCTCTCAAATAGTCTGTTCTTCATTCCTCTGTCATCTCTCAAATAGTCTATCCATCATACCTATGTCAGCTCTGGGGTGAAAGAGGCTTTCCTGCTTGTTTTAGGTCCACCATTCATTATCGTCCCTCTCCAAACTTCCCAGCACTCTCAGGGGACGAGGGGGATCCTAAGTAGATATTTTCTTATCATCAGCTTCCCATATTTCCAGTGAAGTGCATTTGAGGACAGTGTTAGTGAAAGTTAATTCGTTTACAGCCCACTATCTCACCCACACACATACACAATGTTACTTTTTGTAACATATGCAGACTTCATTTTGTTGTGCTAAATCAATCAGATGAGTCTGTGGCCTGTGTGGTGCATTTGTGGATAGTATATGGGAATAACCATTCACTACTTCACCCACACACACACGTAAACTCTTAGAAAAAAACAGGTGCAGTCTATAACCTTAGCTGTCACCACAATTAGCTGTCACCACAGGAGAACCCTTTGAAGAACCCTTTTTGGTTCCATTTCGATTCAAAATTCAGAAAGCACTCTCACATCTGAGCTATCTTTGTTGTAAGTGCATAGTAACAATTGAATAACGTGAGAAAAAAGAAAAAAACTGCACACTGCTCTTACTAGTATCGCTGCTCTTTATTAAGCTTTACGTTTTCGGCCTCAAGGCCTTCGTCAGAGCTATGGGGATAGCTGAAGATCCCTTTTGGAACCCATGTCATATACACACAGCATATGACATGGACACACACACACACACAATGTTTCTCATGTACCATGTACCATGTACCATGTGTAGGCTACTAAATCACACAACTGTCAGGGGACTGCAAGGCTTTGTGTGTAAATTGTAGGATCATCTTGCATCTTGAGTCGGAACCTATTCTACATCCACAAAGCAATCAGACAGAGCAATTTAAGAAGCAAATTAGTTAAACCTATATTCCTCACTCTGTTAATCAGAGCGCAGCATGACAGCAAAACCTTGCTTTGTCGATCTCCACAAGAAGACAATACCAATTTCCCCAGCACGTTAAGATGTGATGAACGCTGGAATTACTTTTAGATTTCAATCATAATGATGGCTCTCTACAGTGGGGTTTCATTGCTTGAGATGACAGTTACTTGCTGACAACTGTCGGTCTCACGGTAATTGACCGTTAATTAATATAAACACATTAAGCATCTCCGGTTTTGCACAGATAGCCTCCACGTTTAGCCTACAAGTCACAGATAGCCTCCACGTTTAGCCTACAAGTCACAGATAGCCTCCACGTTTAGCCTACAAGTCACAGATGCGGGCCTTTGGAACAGCCTTTGGAACAGCCTTTGAAACTTTTAAAGTCTAATAATAAATCAATTTAATATAGCCTACACCATCACAATAAATCCATGAATTATTTTAGGTAGGAAGAACAATTATTTCAGAAGAACAGAATAATAGCACATTCTAAGTTGTCCTTATGTTAGGTCCTGATCCGGCTATGCTATATGGCTGTGGGCTACACTAGTTCATTTAGCACACAAAATTAGCTCACAATTCCTGTGGCATTATTTTATAGTAAGAAGAATACAATTAAACAAAGCTGAATAAAATAGAGAGGATGTTTTTCCCATTCGATTTCCGAGGGAGGGAGTGGGCACATACAGCTATTCTGTGTTGAGCAGTTAATGAAAGTGAAAAGTGCTTAAGAGCGTTGGGCCAGTAACTGAAAGGTTGCTGGTTCGAATCCCCGAGCTGACCAGGTGGAAAAATCTGTCCATGTGTCCTTGAGCAAGGTACTTAACCCTAATTGCTCCTGTAAGTCACTCATCTCCTAAAATGTAATAATTTGAAACAGGTCTTCCTATATGCTAAATGTATAGTTGTCATACAAACCTTGGGCTATATTTCTAAAACATTCTAAGGCTGCCTGATGCGACTCTAATGATGATTTGAACAATGTTGCACTAAAGGCAGGCACTCTGTTTTGCTTCTTGCTCTTGACTGCACACACTTCATCAGTGTCTCATTCCCAATTTGACAAGCACTTGATAATATTCTCACCCATCAGACTATTCTCAATTGAATCTACTTATACATATAGCCTACTGATATACACTGAGTGTACAAAACATTAAGGACACCTTCCTACTATTGAATGGGTGGTGGACCATTTTTGATGCACATGGGAAACTGTTGAGTGTCAAAGGCACTTCTATATTTTGTCTTGCCCGTTCCCCCTCTGAATGGCACACATYCACAATCCATGTCTCAGTTGTCTCAAGGCTTTACAATCCTTATTTAAACAGTCTCCTCCCCTTCATCTACACTGACAGAAGTGGATTTAACAAGTGACATCAATACGGGATCAGAGCTTTCACCTGGATTCACCTGGACAGTCTAGGTCATGGAAAGAGGTGTCCTTAATCTTTTGTATACTCAAAATGTGTTATTTATTTAGAATGCCCACCAAAAAAAAAAGAGTTACCCATAGCCTGCACTCGATTAGCGAATGGAGGAGGAGCTTCCTGCGGATACGTTTTTTTTTTATATGCCAGGTAGTCTATACCGGTTGTAAAGTGGATTAATTAGAGTTATTTGGCCACTTTAGTTGTGATCCAAAAGTTAATAAAACCTACATGATGCATACAACTATGATATGAAAAAGTTTTWAAAAAATGCATGCACTGTTTCTTGCCTTGGACCGCACACGATAGGCATCATTCACAAGTGTTAATATCCTAACCCATCAGACTATTCTCAATTTAATCTGGTCTTTACATATACTAAGTAATATATGTGTGAAATTAGTTTTGATTTAGAATAGGCCATTATCATGCACCTCTCAGAACAGGGGCAGGGGAAATAAAGACAACAAAGAAAATTGAACAAAGGCAAGAAAATCGATTTCTAAGCAACAACAAACACACAGGATCACTACCTGAATGACAAATCAAAATCCAGCAGCAGCAATGAGTCATCAAATATGTTTGCGTATCATGACCATGGGGCATCAAACAGCAATGTAATCAAACAGAAAATGAATAAATATTTGCATGAAGAAAAAAAAAGTTCACAAACACCAACAACTGGGACAAAAGAATTGCCAATTCCCGTATAGAACCTCTCATCTATTTACTGTTTCAGAGACAGCAACTTCAGATGTGAGCTGAATAAGAAAAGTGCAGATGTGCGTTGAATAAGAAAACTAGACTACAGAGAATAGCAGAAGATGTGATGGGTTTGAGGTAACAGCTGAGGGAAACATACGTATGAAATCCTCTGTGTTCTTTAATGATAAGGTTAATAYATTTGTGACCTGGTTCAAATCCCTCATCCAGCCCATTCAGCTTAGAGCGCAAGCAGGATGTTTAACCCGGAGTGGTCTCGGTGAGCTTGCGAAGGACACACGCCTCAGAGAGACACACATACCTCAGAAAGACAGCAACTTGACTACAGCGAGCAGAGAGCAGATGTGCGTTGAATAAGAAAACGAAACTACAGAGAATAGCAGAGGATGTGATGTGTTTGAGGTAACAGCTGAGGGAAAKATTTTTCTGTTGTGTTCTTTAATGATAAGGTTAATAGACTTGTGACCTGGTTCAAATCRCTCATCCAGCTCATTCACCTTGGAGCGCCAGCAGGATGTTTAACCCAGAGAGGTCTGGGTGAGTGAACAATGGACACACACATCAGAGAGAGAAAAACAAAACAAATCAAATGTATTTATAAATCCTTTTTTTTACATCCGCAAGTGTCACAAAGTGCTTATACAGAAACCCAGCCTAAAACCCCAAACACCAAGCTAGAAAAAGCTCCCTTGAGAGGAACCAGGCMCTGAGGGMTGGCCAGTCTTCTGGCTGTACCGGATGGAGATTATAAGAGTACATGGCCATTAAGACCAGATCGATCTTCAAGATGTTCAAACGTTCCTCAGGAGTAAATGTCAGTTGGATTTTTACAGCCAAGAATTCAGAGGTCGAAACAGCATATGCTGAGGGAGAGAAAGAGAGAGAAAGAGAGAGAGAGAGAGTGGAGAGCGCGTCGAGGAAGCACGTTCGGTGAACAGGTCAGTGTTCTACAGCCGCATGCAGAACAGTTGGAACTGGAGCAGCATCACGACCAGATCGACTGGGGACGGGGACAGCCAGGAGTCATCAGGCCAGGTAGTCCTGAGGCTTGGTCCTAGGGATCAGGTCTTCCGGGAGGGGAGAGTGAGAGAGGGAGAGCGGGATAGGAGAATTAGAGTGAGCATACTTAAGTACACACAGGAGACCAGGTAAGACAGGATCATTTCACCAGATAGGACAGACAGATACTGGAGGCTGAGACTGGGGAGGAGGGGGGACGACGACACACTGTATAACCCCACACCACTTGAGAGATAGACAGGCCACCAACATTCCACCCTGAGAAAAGGCTGAGTATAGCCCACAGAGATCTCCTCCACCACACAAGCCTGAGGGAAACCGGACAGGAAGATCAGGTCAGTGACTCAACACACTCAAGTCGAGTATAGCGAAAAAAGCTTGGCACGACGTGTTGCAACCCTCCTAGGGACGGCATGGAAGAGCACTAGTAAGCCAGTGCCTCAGCCCCTGTAATAGGGTCAGAGGCAGAGAATCCCAGTGGAGAGAGGGGAGCCGGCCAGGCAGAGACAGCAAGGGAGGTTCGTCACTCCAGTGCCTTGCTATTCACCTTCGCACCCCTGGGCCAGACTACACTCAATCATAGGACCTACTGAAGAGATGAGCCTTCAGTAAAGACTTAAAGGTTGAGACCGAGTCTGCGTCTCTCACATGGGTAGGTAGACCATTCCATAAAAATGGAGCTCTATAGGAGAAAGCCCTGCCTCCAGCTGTTTGCTTAGAAATTCTAGGGACAATAAGGAGGCCTGCGTCTTGTAACCATAGAGTACGTGTAGGTATGTACAGCAGGACCAAATCGGAAAGATAGGTAGAAGCAAGTCGATGTAATGCCTTGTTGGTTAGCAGTAAAACCTTGAAAATCAGCCCTAGCCTTAAAAGGAAGCCAGTGTAGAGAGGCTAGCACTGGACTAATATGATCACATAGTAGTCGCATTTAGTAGGAACTGAAGTTCATTTAGTGCTTTATCCGGGTAGCCGGAGGGTAGAGCAATGCACTAGTCAAATCTAGAAGTGACAAAATAATGGATTTGCTTTTCTGTATAATTTATGGACAAAAAGTTTCAGATTTTTGCAACGTTACAAAGATGGAGAAAATGAAATATTCTTGATATGTTCGTCAAAAGCGAGATCAGGGTCCAGAGTAACGCTGAGGTCCTTCACAGTTTTATTTGAGACTAATATACAACTATTAAGATTAATTGTCATCTCAAACAGCAGATTTCTTTGTTTTTTGGAAGCTTGAATTAGTATCTCTGTTTAGTCTGAGTTTAAAAGTAAAAGACTTGCCGCCATCCACTTCCTTATGTCTGAAACACAGGCTTCCAGGGTAGGCCATTTTGGGGCTTCACCATGTTTCATCGAAATGTACAGCTTTGCAGTGAAAGATGACCGCATTGCAGTAAAAGATGACCGCATTGCAGTGAAAGATGACATTGTGTTTCCAAGAGAAAGAATATATGGTGAAAACCATAGTGGTCCTAAAACGGAACCTTGAGGAARACCATTGATTTGTCAGAGGACAAACCATCCACAGAGACAAACTGACACACTACATGGCCAAATTGTTTTATGAGCTACGCACTTCAGCACTCTGCGGTCCCGCTCTGTGAGCTTGTGTGGCCTACCACTTTGCAGCTGAGCCATTGTTGCTGCTAGATGTTTCCACTTTACAATAACAGCACTTACAGTTGACTGGGGACTTGTTGGAAATGTGGCATCCTATGACGGTGCCACGTTGAAAGTCACTAAGCTTTTCAGTATGAGCCATTCTACTGCCAATGTTTGTCTATGGAGATTGCATGGCTGTGTGCTCGATTGAATACACCTGTCAGTAACTGGTGTGGCTGAAATAGCTGAATCCACTAATTTGAAGGGTTGTCCACATACTTTTGGCCATGTAGTGTATCTTTCCGTCAGATAAGATCTAAACCAGGCAAGAACTTGTCCGTGTAGACCAATTAGGGTTCCCAATCGCTCCAAAAGAATGTGGTAATCGATGGTGTCAAAAGCGGCACCAAGGTCTCGGAGCACGAGGACAGATGCAGAGCCTTGGTCTGACACCATTAAAAGGTAATTTACCACCTTCACGAGTGCAGTCTCAGTGCTATGATGGGGTCTAAAACCAGACTGAAGAATTTCATATACAATATTTGTCTTCAGGAATGCAGTGAGTTGCCGTGCAACGGCTTTTTCTAAAATGTTTGAGAGGAATGGGAGAATCGATATAGGAGCTGCTTATTATGTTCAACATAGGAGGGCCAAGCACAGGAAGTAGCTCTTTCAGTAGTTACGTTGAAATAGGGTCCAGTAGGCAGCTGGAAGGTTTAGAGGACATTACTATTTTCTTATTTACACTTTTTTTTTTAAGTACCCCTTTTTCTCCCCAATTTCGTGGTATCCAATTGGTAGTTACAGTCTTGTCTCATCGCTGCAACTTCCGTATGGACTCGGGAGAGGCGAAGGTCGAGAGCCGTGCTTCCTCTGAAACCCAACAAAGCCGCACTGCTTCTTGATACAGTACAACGCCCACTTAACCCGGAAGCCAGCCACACCAATGTGTCAGAGGAAACACCGTACACCTGGCGACCGTGTCAGCGTGCACTGCGCCCGGCCCGCCACAGGAGTCTCTAGTGCGCGATGGGACAAGGACATCCCTGCCGGCCAAACCCTCCCCTAACCCAGACGATGCTGGGCCAATTGTGCGCCGCACCATGGTCTCCTGGTCACGGCCGGCTGCGACAGAGCCTGGACTCGAACCCAGAATCTCTATTTACACAGCTTAGACCACTGCGCCACTCGAGAGGCTGCCGGCCATGACTATTTTCATGAATGTGAGATACAGGATTAAAAACTCTGTGCGTCAGACTATGTCAGTCTGTGTGTGTTCAGACCCAGGGCCGGTTCCAGGCATAAGGGACATAAGTGGGCACTAGGAACTCAGTTGACGTCTCAAAAAAAGTAAAAGTAACAATAGTAGAGTACGAAATTTGGTTGTGCATCAGCAGTTTTTCTCTTGTAATGTCAGTCACTGACCATCACTCAATTAGCCATGCCAACTATTTCTGTTGTTGTTGATTGGTAATTAATCTAGCCAGTTATCTAATCTTGTAGTAAACATTGCCGAATACTGACAGGGCACGCATGGAATGTGCCCAGAGGCCCTGCCCTCCAGAGGTTCCCCATTGATTTTGTTAGTCATTCTCATTCAGATATTATATTAACATGGCATAAGTATTTATTAAGGAGCCTCATTAGCTGCTGCCAAGGCAACAGCTATTCTTCCTGGGGTCCAGCAACGTTAAGGCAGTTGCATACAATTTAAAATATTACATGACATTAGATTTCATAACACATTAAGTGTGTTCCCTCAAGCCACAACTCTGCTATCACATATCTACAAAATCCATGTGTTGTGCATGTCTTATCATGTATATGTCTTATCATGTGTACGTGTGTCTGTGCCTGTGTGTGGGTTTCTCTTCACACACTCTTCATCTCTCCACACAAAAATACATAAGGTGTATTTTTATCTGTTTTTTCAATCTGATTCTACTGCTTGAATCAGTTACCTGATGTGGAAAAGAGTTGCATGTAGCCATGGCTATGTAGTACTGTGCGCATCCCACAGTCTGTTCTTGACTTCGGGATTGTGAAGAGACCTTTGGTGGCATATCTTGGGGGTAAGCATGGGTGTCAGAGCTGTGTGCTAGTAGTTTAAAACAGACACCTCGGTGCATTCAGCATGTCAAGACTTCATACAAAAACAAGTAGTGATGAAGTCAATCTCTCCTCCACTTTGAGCCATGAGAGATTTACATGCACATTATTAATGTTAACTCTACGTGTACATTTAGGGCCAGCTGTGATGCCCTGTTCTGAGCCAATTGTAATTGCCCAKGGTCCCTCTTTGTAGCACCTGACCACACGACTGAACAGTAGTCCAGGTGTGAAAACTAGAGAATGTAGGACCTGCCTTGTTGATAGTGTTGTTAAAAAGGCAGAGCAGTGCTTCATTACGGTCAGACTTCTCCCCATCTTAACTACTGTTCTATCAACACGTTTAGTCACCTCAACTTGCTCAATTTCCACATTATTTATTTCAAGATTTAGTTGAGGTTTAGGGTTTAGTGAATGATTTGTCCCAAATATAATGCTTTTAGTTTTTGAAATATTTATGACTAACTTATTCCTTGCCACACATTCTGAAACTAACTGCAGCTCTTTGTTAAGTGTTGCAGGGATTTCACTTGCTGTAGTAGCTGACGTGTATAGTGTTGAGTCATCCGCATACATAGACACACTGGCTTTACACAAAGCCAGTGGCYTGTCATTAGTAAAGATTGAAAAAAGTAAGGGCCTAAACAGCTGCCATAGGGAATTCCTGATTCTACATGGATTATGTTGGAGAGGTTTCCATTAAACACCCTCTGTGTTCTGTTAGACAGATAACTCTTTATCCACAATATAGCAGGGGGTGTAAACACATACGTTTTTCCATCAGCAGACTTTGATCGATAATGTCAAAAGGCGCACTGAAGTCTAACAAAACAGCTCCCACAATATTTTTATTATCAATTTCTCTCAGCCAATCATCAGTCATTTGTGTAAGTGTCGTGCTTGTTGAATGTCTTTCCCTATAAGGGTGCTGAAAGTCTGTAAAATATCATTGTATCTGGTCAAACAATTTTTTTRTCAAAAGGTTACTAAGGGTTGGTAACAGGCTGATTGGTCACCTATTTGAGACAGTAAAGGGGGCTTTACTATCAATCAGTCAAATGTATTTATAAAGCCCCTTTTACATCAGCAGATGTCACAAAGTGCTGTACAGAAACCCACCCTAAAACCCCAGACAGCAAGCAATGCAGATGTAGAAGCACGGTGGCTAGGAAAAACTCTAGAATGGCAGGAACCCAGGAAGAAACCTAGAGAGGAACCAGGCTCTGAGGGGTGGCCAGTCCTCTTCTGGCTGTGCCGGGTGGAGATTATAACAGTACAGTCTTCAAGATGTTCAAACGTTCATAGATGACCAGCAGGGCCAAATAATTATCACAGTGGTTGTAGAGGGTGCAACATGTCATTACCTCATGAGTAAATGTCAGTTGGCTTTTCATAGATAAACATTCAGAGGTCGAGACAGCAGGTGTGGTAGAGAGAGAGAGTCGAAAACAGCAGGTCTGGGACAAGGCAGCACGTCCGGTGAACCGGTCAGGCTTCCCTAGCCACAGGCAGAACAGTTGAAACTGGAGCAGCAGCACGACCAGGTGGACTGGGGACAGCCAGGAGTCATCAGGCCAGCTAGTCCTGAAGAATGATCCTAGGGCTCAGGTCCTCCGGGAGGGAGAGAGAATTAGAGGGAGTATACTTAAATTCACACAGGACACAAGATAAGACTTACACCAGAATTACACCAGATATAACAGACTGACCCTAGCCCCCCCGGCACATAGATAATTGCAGCATAGATACTGGAGACTGATACAGGAGTGGGTCGGGGGACACTGTGGCCCCGTCCGACGATACCCCGGACAGAGCCAACCAGGCAGGATATAACCCCACCCACTTTGCCAAAGCCTAGCCCCCACACCACTAAAGGTATATCAACAGACCACCAACTTACTACCCTGAGACAAGACTGAGTAAAGCCCACGAATATCTCCTCCAGCGCACAAACCCGAGGGGGGCGTAAAACTGGATGAGCAGTGTCAGTGTTTGTTGCTGGCATGTCATGCCTAAATTGGCTAATCTTGCCAATAAAAAAATCATTAAAGTATTTGGCAATATCAGTGTGTTTTGTGATGAATGAGCCATCTGATTCAATGAATAATGGAGCMGAGTTTGCCTATTTTCCCAAAATGTCATTTAAGATGCTCCAAAGCATTTTACTATCATTATTTATATAATGTATCTTTGTTTCATAGTATAGTTTCTTCTTCTTTTTATTCAGTTTAGTCACATGATTTCTCAATTTGAAGTATATTTGCCATTCCTTTTGCCTCATCCCTCTAAACTAAACAATTCCTCATCAATCCACGAGGATTTAACAGTTTTACATTTTCTTAATGGGTGCGTGCTTATTAGTAACTGGAATAAGCAATTTCATAAATGTGTCAAGTGCAGCGTCTGGCTGCTCCTCATTATAAATCACAGAACAACAAATTTTATTTTCATCAACAACATAGGAATCACTACAAAACTTATTGTATGACCTCTTATACACTATATTAGGCCCAGCCTTTGGAACTTTGGATTTCCTAGATATGGCTACTTTATTGTGATCAATATGATGGATTTGGATACTGCTTTAAAGAAAATTACATTTCTGCAGCATCAGTAAAGATGTGACAATACATGTTGATGATTTCATTCCTGTGCTGTTTGTAACTACCCTGGTAGGTTGACTGATAACCCGAGCCAGGTTGCAGGCACTGGTTACAGTTTGAAGCTTTTTCTCGAGTGGGCAGCTGGATGAAAGCCAGTCAATATCACATACATTATCAAGCATTTCACACATGTTATCTAGATACTGACTGTTAGCACTTCGTGGTCTATAACAGTTTCCCACTATAATTGGCTTTAGGCGAGGCAGATGAACCTGTGGCCATGTTACTTCAACAGTATTTAACATGAGATTGTCTCTAAGCTTTACAGAAATGTGGTTCTGAATATAAATGGCAACCATTGGCATTTAAACAGCAACCATTGCTACCACTGTATCAAAGGTATTATCTAAATGAGTTTCAGAGATTGTCAGAATATGAATGTCATCTGTTACTAGCAAATTATTGATTTCATTAACCTTGTTTCTTAAGCTACATATGTTAACATGGACAATTTTTTTGCACTTTTCTGGGATGCTTGATTGTTTTTAATGCTTTACTGGAAAGTTTAGTAGAAGCAGACATGCTCGTGTTATTTATGTTAGTGCAGGGTGAGCTGCACACAGTGGACTTCCTACTAGGGCACACCGCCTCAGTGCTAACATTATAACTGGTTCATAGGCACATGATTACTGCATACAATAGCTGTAGGATCAGCAGAGGCATTCAGGGCTGTTAGAAGGACATACATTAGGTTACTTACATTGTGTCTTCCAACATTTGCAGAAGCATTTTGACAACTCAGCGACKCAATGGTAGGGATGAACTGAGCTGGGCTTGGGTCATTGATAAGTCATTGTCTCAACGCAGCCTTATAATTCTGTGAAATGATCCAGGAACCCAAATAATTTGGGTGGATCCCATCCTCCTTATAAAACYAGCTTTGTTTCCAGAAGGTATCAAAATTGTCAATAAACGCTACATCCACAGAGCTGCAATAGTCACGTAGCCAGTTATGGAGGGCTAAAAGTCTGCTGAAGCGTTCAATGCCACAATTTAGGGAGGGCAGAGGGCCAGATATTATGGGGCGTTTATTGATGTCAGGCAGAGACCCAATCAGTTATTTAAAAGCTATCTTCAGCTGTTCTGATATATTATTGAATCCCACATGAACTATGATCCTCAATTTCCTGATGCAGGTTTAAAATGTTTGGCAGCAGCTTATTGATGTCCTGTACTTGTGCTCCTGGATAGGACAATGTTTTTGCTCCAGGGACTGAGACATTTCTTACTATTGAACTGCCCAATACAAAAGGCCGGAGAAGGGGATGGATAAATCTGCCCATTCTTACCACCCAAACATTACAAAATGTGTAGAATTGCAGGAAATTAGCTTTAAAACTGCTAACATTTCTCTCCACCCCATGGCAAAATGGGTAGAATTGCAGGAAATTAACTGTAAAACTGCAACAATGAAAAAATGTGTAGAATTTAAGGAAATGAACATTAAAACATACATTTCTCTCTCCACCATCAAGAGGGCCACTAAAATGTTTTGCCGCGAGTGGGGGCCTTCCAACAAAAATCTCTCGCAGGACCTCCAAAAAGCTAGAGTTCAGCCCTGTTCAGACCTTATAATGAGTCTGTGCATTAGGATTCTGGCAGTGTGCGGGTGGTGCGCCTCTTTTTAAACTCCCTGTGATCTAATTCCAGTTGAAATCATTGAGTGCAGCCGAGAAGCAACCTTAGTAATGCTCATCATGTTTACAGAGCTTAGCTACTCCACGCTGATAGAATTATTCATGGCCCCGGCTTTTGATCAGACGGCCCTGAATGCCACCTGGCGTGGGGGGGACATTAGCTATGCACAGGGTTGGGGAGTAACGGATGACATGCAATCTGTTACATGTGTCATGACGTTGGCCTGTGGGTAAGGTTTATGACACCCCCATAAATACATTTCTTCCTTCCCTCTCTCTTGACTCTACAGAGGGACTCTTGAAAAGCCTTTGTTAAACATAGATAGTTTGGGAACATCAAACAGGTGGAGGGAAAGGAACCATATTTCGGTAATAGAACCAGTTGAAAATATGCGTTGGTACTTAATGAATATGATGTCAGTTCGGTTGTCATCAGACATTATGACTATTGACACCACGACCTAAACTGTATCTGGGAAAGTCTACACATTATAGTTATCAGAATCACATGGAATTGTTGTGCAATTCAAATGTTTAAATATAACATTAMTTGTGAAAAGATTAAATGTAAGTTTAGCTTTCAAATGAGAGATTTGGGTTTTCATAAGGTTAGGGCTCTGCTCAATCAGTGGCCCGCCCGTGTGAAGAGACATGGGTTATAAACTATGAAACACACCCTTCTCCCTCCACTATATAAGCCCTTGATGAAAATGTAACCTTCTGTTCCGGGTACATTAGGATGACGATCCGATATCAGAAGGATTCAGATAATTACTACAGAACGAAGCCAACCTCAGCGTGAGCTTTGGTTGCGAATTGTATGAACTTTGAACTCTTATTCGCTACAGAAGTGATACCTCCTAGCCGTTGAGTTAGCAGCGGCCGCTGTAAACGTGGGCTAGGAAAGGACAGACAGAGTATCCCGTCTACCATAACGACGACACTACAACGTTGCACGTTCAGCACCAGATACACTCTTCAAAGGACAAAGAACTCTGTTGGGCAATACAACCATCCATCTACCACCAACCTATGAAGCGCAGCTCAGAGTAAATATTTATTGCATTTTCCTTTTCCAAATGGGCGGTAATTTAGAATGCATAGGATATTGTATTTACGATAGCACAGCTTCTCCCTTTGTTCCTCAGTCTTCCCGCTCTTTCACTCAAACCCAACCCACTTTCCTTTGTGTAATCTGTTCCGTCCGCTAGGGACGTTTTCCTTTATGACGTAATTTGTAATCAATGTATGATTCATTCTGTGTACATGTAATTCTGTGTGATTAGTTAGGTATTTAGTAAATAAATAATTAAACCCAATTTTGTATTGCTGATTCAACTTGTTAGCCAGGGTTCGTGAAGATAACCAAGAATTTACAACTTTCAGATGAGACTGAAATAAGGTGACGATTAATATTGACTGCTATTGATGTAAAATATTACTAGGTCTTTAAGAGTTTATTCGGAAGATAACTGCTCTATAAATATTATTTRGTGGTGCCCCGACTTTCTAGTWAATTACATTTACATTATTAGCTCAATCAGGTAATATTAATTACAGAGAAAGGATTTTATAGAATAGCATGTCATATCACTTAATCCGGCATAACCAAAGACACGACACATGTAAGCGATTACATTTAAAAAAAACTGTAATCCGTTACGTTACCAGCAAAAATATTGTAATCAGATTACAGATACTTTTGAAAAACGAGATGTTTACTTCGAGAATTACTTTTAAATTAAAAAAGGACTCAAAGACATTCAAAAAGTTCTCAGACATTCAAATCAGCATTGAAAAAACCTGCAAGTTTAAGTTAGTTCCACCTGAGCGATTCTGACCATAAGTCAGAGACCACTATGATGACACACCAAATGGGTTTGATGGATCGCAGAAAAAGAACAGGAATAGGCTTTCGTAGGCTACAGTCCATGCTACAGTTGAAGTTGGAAGTTTACATACACCTTAGCCAAATACATTTAAACTCAGTTTCACAATTCCTGACATTTAATCCTGGTAAAAATTCCCTGCCTTAGGTCAGTTAAGATCATCACTTTATTTTAAGAATGTGAAATGTCAGAATAATAGAGAGAATGATTTATTTCAGCTTTCATTTCTTTCATCACATTCCCAGTGGGTCAGAAGTTTACATACACTCAATTAGTATTTGGTAGCATTGCCTTTAAATTAAAAAAAAAGTGCTAACAGCTCCCCCTATTGACAAAAGGTTAACTTGGGTTAAACGCTTCGGGTAGCCTTCCACAAGCTTCCCACAATAAGTTGGGTGAATTTTGACCATATTCCTCCTGACAGAAGCTGGTGTAACTGAGTCAGGTTTGTAGACCTCCTTGCTCACACACACTTTTTCAGTTCTGCCCACAAATTTTCTATAGGATTGAGGTCAGGGCTTTGTATGGCCACTTCAATACTTTGACTTTGTTGTCCTTAAGCCATTTTCCCACAACTTTGGAAGTATGCTTGGGGTCATTGTCCATTTGGAAGACCCATTTGCGACCAAGCTTAACTTCCTGACTGATGTCTTGAAATATTGCTTCAATATATCCACATAATTTTCCGCCCTCATGATGCCATCTATTTTGTGAAGTGCACAAGCCCCACCTGCAGTAAAGCACCCCCACAACATGATGCCGCCACCACCGTGCTTCACGGTTGGAATGGTGTTCTTCGGCTTGCAAGCCTCCCCTTTTTCCTCCAAACATAACGATGGTCATTATGGCCAAACAGTTCTATTTTTGTTTCATCAGATCAGAGGACATTTCTCCAAAAAGTACGATCCTCGTCTCTATGTGCAGTTGTAAACCGTAGTCTGGCTTTTTATAGCGGTTTTGGAGCAGTGGCTTCCTCCTTGCTGAGTGGCCTTTCAGGTTATGTCGATATAGGATTTGTTTTACTGTGGTATAGATACTTTTGTACTGGTTTTCTCCAGCATCTTCACAAGGTCCTTTGCTGTTGTTCTGGGATTGATTTCCACTTTCTCACCAAAGTACGTTCATCTCTAGGAGACAGAATGCGTCTCCTTCTCTGCATGACGGCTGCATGGTCCCATGGTGTTTATACTTGCGTACTATTGTTTGTACTGATGAACGTGGTACATTGAGGCGTTTGGAAATTGGATGAACCAGACTTGTGGTCTACAATTTCTTTTCTGAGGTCCTGGCTGATTTCTTTTGATTTTCCCATGATGTCAAGCAAAAATGCACTGAGTATGAAGGTAGGCCTTGAAATACATCCACAGGTACACCTCAAATTGATTCAAATTATGTCAATTAGCCTATCAGAAGCTTCTAAAGCCATGACATCATTTTCTGGAATTTCCAAGCTGTTTAAAGGCACAGTCAACTTAGTGTATGTAAACTTCTGACCCACTGGAATTGTCATACAGTGAATTATAAGTGAAATAATCTATGCACGAAGTAGATGTCCTAACCAACTTGCCAAAACTATAGTTTGTTAACAAGAAATTTGTGGAGTGGTTGAAAAACGAGTTTTAATGACTCCAACCAACGTATATGTAAACTTCCGACTTCAACTGTATGTCTTCCAATGGTGCGACTGCTGTCGGCATCCAAAGATTATCCAACTACAAAAAAATGTTTGGAGGTAAGGATGACAGCAGTGGTGTAGTCTATGGCGATACAGATAGCACTTATTATTGCTATCTACATAGCGCATTGATGTGAATCACACTGCTGCTCTCTCATTTAGCTATTTGCGCCTTATGGATTTTGGTTGTTGTGGATGGCTGTTCACAAATCTAAATGTGTTTTCGAACCCAACAATCAATCACTGTTTTTGAAACCAGTGGACAGCCAGTGAAAATGCGCTCTTGCAACAGCTGCATAACATGGCTCCAAGCCTATGGAATAAAAGTGGAGCTTTTAGTGCTGAATCTAATTCATGCTTATATTTKTTTTTAATCCATAGGCCTAATGCTCAAACTCACACACTTTTGATAGACCTAAAGGGCAATCTGTAGTTGCTACATCCATTTTTGGACTTATAAATTATATATATATATATATATATATAWWTWATWWYTKKYWRKWATATATATATATATATATACATACACACATTGATTCTTGAAGAATATCATTTATAAATGCCTCATGAGCTTAGTTCAACTCTCACACTACATGAGAACCCAAAATATAAGCTTGTTGTTCTCCAAATTTGTAAACATTGTAAATGTAAACACACATTGTAGCATCATACCATGGTTTAAACAATAATTTTTATATACTGGATGGTCAGTCCTTGCGTCCATAGCTCTGACTATTAATCTGGGAGTGATTACATTCCTCCAGGCCCATTCCTCAGCTTTTTACCAAAACAGAAGCGGGGTGACTGTTTTGTTTTTGTTTCATCTCTTTAAACAGCTGCATATTATCAAGATATCAAAGTGTCAGCAACAAAAAGGTAAACAATAGGCCTATAGCAAGTGCAGCATATGGCATTCATTTTTCACATAGCACTTTCAGTAGTGCTCAAAGCATGCCATTCCATGAGCGCAGCATTTATTTTTCAACTCGAATCAATGAGCCCAATCAGTCCMCCATMARAACAAAATCATAAACAACAGAGTAGGGCTGGCTAATAAGTCCTTAGTTGTGGGGTCATGCTCAGGTAAAACAATTTGACTAAACTATACTTCCATATTTCCAAGTCCTATTCTTGAAGATCAAGGGGTATTACATTTATTGGAATGACTGGAATTCTGATAGACTTTGGTTTTTAATGTAAAATTATAATTGAATCATATTATATGTAGTCGAAAGCGATGGGTTAGAAGAAGCCTACATAACCAACCTATAAAGTAAAATGTAACATCCATATATGGCCAGCTATGTAAACTTTAAGATTGATTTATCCTGCAATAAATGTTGTTCAATTGGTAACATACATTTTTGTCTTCTTCTAATGCCTCTTAAGGGGAATGTAATCTAAAAGTATCTGAATGTAATCAGATTACGTTACTGAGTTTGGGTAATCCAAAAGTTACYTTACTGATTACAATTTTGGACAGGTAACTAYTAACTGTAACAAATTACATTTAGAKAGTAACCTACCCAACCCTGTCTATGCACTGTAACATGTAACAGAGGGTATGAAATAAAAATTCAGAGATGACAAACCTTCCCATTTAATCCTATCCCAACATCTGTTCCTACCTCTACCTTTACCACACCTACCTGGCTGGCATCACTGTAAACATAAGCTCGTTATCTTGCATATGCTCCCTAGCTTACAGAGTAATTACTTTACATTATGAGCCGGTTGTTTTAATCAACGCTGACCTATATTCTCGTGAGGGGGCAAGASCATAAATATTCCCAGGGCTACCACTATTAACTTGCAAATCATTCTCAGAGGTTTTTGAATATCATTAGTGATGATGAAGAATGGCCATGACACCTATAGTAAATTTAATAGAAACGTTCAACCCTGGCCAAAAGACCTGCAGGACTGTCTTGTTCTTTTGACAATGTACTTTACTGCCCTTTTAATGCTAAATGCCCTTAGCCGTACAAGCCATTGCCATTCTTTCTCATCATTGATAAAGTTCCTTGAATCTTTTTGATACTTTTTCAATTACGTTTAGCAAAGTGTTACTGTCCAGACTATGAGCATGATAGCCACTTTGCACCGAAAGGTTAAAGGTCCTTCCTGAACGAGTGGGAAGTCACCAGCAAATAAGCATACAATTGAAGCAGCAGAACACGGGCAAGACTTCAATGGTTGGGTCAGCAAAGTGAAAAAGGGCAGGGATGGCAGAGAGCAGCAGGTTCAAAGCCCTACGACAGACGCTCCATTTGATCTTTTGACATGAGCGTATGTGATCTGCCCTGTGTGAGAACAAGGCGTGTGGGCAAAGCCTGCTTCTCCTTCCCTCATCACACTGGAGCTACTCAGGGATGTGTCCTCGCTCCGTCAGTGTTTTAGATTCTGTACTGAATACCAACCCCAGACCTGTCACTTCTTATCTCCGAAACCATCACTGCTCCTCTGAACTATTTTCGACCTATCAGGATCCTATATTCTCATTTAGAAAAAGACAACGTTCTGAGGATGAATTTCTCCAAAGCCATTGAAATGTTTGTAGATCGATTTTTCATAGTCACGTCACCACCAATGTCAAGTGTGACATAACCTGCTATYTCAAATGTGGCATAAACTTGTGCGGTACTTTCTAAAGGGTGGCATAAGCACCACTTAATAAAGGCCTTGTAAATCTTATTAAATTGAGGCATCACAGAGCATTTACAATCTTGTCATGCATCCTGGTAGAGCATTGCAATGGCAGGATATTGGGTTCGATTCCCGGGACCACCAATAGGTAAAAATGTATTCACGCATGACTAAATTGCTTTGGATAAAAGCGTCTGCTAAATGTTATATATTATATTTCACTAAAACATTTCTAGGATGGCCCAACCTCTCCCCGTCTTGGGTGCATAGACAATATTGGACTTGACCTCAACTTCCCCAAAATGCTGTGCTGCAGGATGACACACACACTTTAAAGTGCAGTTATGCACAGTAAAAAACATTGGTAGGACATTTTAAAATCTGTTTTTATTAATCTCTTTTCTTGGTTTTGTTTRTCCAGGTTTRAGATTTCCCCAATTGTTTCCTGGTTTACCTGTTTTTTGTAAATAGAAAAACAACAACATTTGTTGTTCTGTGTTCACAACAATGCTTAAACCATATCACGGGATTACTTTTGAGGTATGGGAAATAAATCGAAGAAACACATTTTTTTGTGTAGTTTCCCTTTAATTCAGTGAGCATGTCCTGCACTGTTGTTTGGTTAGCAGGTTTTCTGTAGTGCAYTAAGCGCACACGTGATTTGATTCATCCACCATGAAATGACACCATATACTGTGCCTTCGGAAAGTATTCAGACCCCTTGACTTTTTCAAAATGTTGCTACATTACAGCCTTATTCTAAAATGTAATAAATCGTTTTTTTCCCTCTTCAATCTACACACGATACCCCATAATGACAAAGCAAAACAGGTTTTTAGAAGCATTTTGCAAATGTATTAAAAATAAAAAACTGAAATATCACATTTTCATATGTATTCAGACGCTTTACTCAGTACTTTGTTGAAGCACCTTTGGCAGCGATTACAGCCTAGACTCGAGTCTTCTTGGGTATGATGCCACAAGCTCGGCACACCTATATTTGAGGAGTTTCTCCCATTCTTCTCTGCAGATTCTCTCAAGCTCTGTCAAGTTGGAAGAGGAGCGTCACTGCATAGCTATTTTCAGGTTTCTCCAGAGTTGTTCAATCGGGTTCAATTCCGGGCTTTGGCTGGGCCACTCAAGGACATTCGGAGACTTGTCCAAGAGACACTCCTGCATTGTCTTGGCTGTGTGCATAGGGTTGATGTCTTGTTGGAAGGTGAACCTTCACCCCAGTCTGAGGTCCTGAGCGCTCTGGAGCAGGTTTTCTTCAAGCATCCCTCTGTACTTTGCTCGTTCATCTTTCCTTCAAGCCTGACTAGTCTCCCAGTCCCTGCKGCTGAAAAACATCCTCACAGCAAGATGCTGCCACCACCATGCTTCACCGTAGGGATGGTCCTCCAGACATGACGCTTGGCATTCAGGCCAAAGAGTTCAATCTTGATTTCATCAGACCAGATAATCTTATTTCTCATGGTCTGAGAGTCCTTTAGGTGCATTTTGGTTAACTCAAAGCGGGCTGTCATGTGCCTTTTACTGACAAGGGGCTTCCATCTGTCCACTCTACCATAAAGGCCTGATTGGTGGAGTGCAGCAGAGATGGTTGTCCTTCTGGAAGGTTGTCCCATCTCCACAGAGGAACTTTGGAGCTCTGTCAGGTTGACAATCGGGTTCTTGGTCACCTCCCTGACCAAGGCCCTTCTCCCCTCATTGCTCAGTTTGGCAGGGCGGCCAGCTCTATGAAGAGTCTTGGTGGTTCCAAATGTCTTCCATTTAGGAATGACGGAGGCCACTGGGTTCTTGGGGACCTTCAATCCAGCAGACATTWTTTGGTACCCTTACCCAGATCTGTGCCTCGACACAATCCTGTCTCGGAGCTCTACGGACAAATCCTTTGACATCATGGCTTGGTTWTTGATCTGACATGCACTGTCAACTATGGGACCTTATATAGACAGGTGTGTGCCTTTTCAAATCATGTCCAATCAGTTGAATTTACCACAGGTGGATTCCAATCAAGTTGTAGAAATATTTCTAAAAACCTGTTTTTGCTTTCTCATTATGGGGTATTGTTTGTAGATTGATGAGGGTAAAAAAATGATTTCATCCATTATAGACTAAGGCTGTAACATAACAAAATGTGGAAAAACTGTCTGAATACTTTCCAAATGCATTGTACATTCTACAGACCCTACTGAGTATTCCCTACAATACCTTTGCTGCGGCACCCAGAATAGGTCTTGCTCTAAGCCAATATGTATTCCATATACTGTACAGTGATTCACATTGGGGGCATTTATTTGACCTTGGAACATGTTTCAAAACCCACATGTTATGTAAATGTCACTTAAATATGAACAAATATGAATCATTGTTAATGTTTAGACAATTATTTTTCATATGTCATCAATGGTTGACACTTTTTTACAATTACGTGAGAGACTTGTATTTAGAACATTTCTGAAATTCCGTGACCCAGAAGTACTTTTCTAGTGTCGCTGACGAGACGCTAATCATGTGATGAGTTCACAAATCAAATGTCCACTTGTGCTGCCACTGGACAGTGAAAAACAACTAAGTGAACCTTTATTTACAGTATTTTAAATGAGTTTGTAGTAGTTAAGTGTTGAGTTAGATTACATACTGTAGCTACCTCAATCGTTATTTCAAATCATTTTCAGTGACTTCATTGCTGGACTTTGAAACTTCATTTGTATTGTTTAAAAAATGTACAGTTAAAGGAAATGTATGGTTTAAACATGTCTTTAATGTTCATTTGTTTTAGCTGTTAGTGATAATTCCCTAAGTGTTAATACATTTGCGTTTACATCATTAAGCCTTTATGTATGTGTTATGAAGGTGTCTGACTTTGTAGTAAGTACAGCATCATATGACATAAGGCATTTATGTATGTGTTATAAATTACCAAAGGTGTCTGACTTTGTAGTAAGTACAGCATCATATGACATAAGACATTTATGTATGTGTTATAAATGACCAAAGGTGTCTGACTTTGTAGTAAGTACACCGTCATATGCAACATAATCTCACACTCAATTCTTGCAAATATGTACAAAAAGTACTTCAGCAGGATTTTGTGTGTTTTTCTGTGGCTTAATTCGTATGAAAATACACCACTTTTGTGCAACTTCATTCATAGGAAAATACATTTTTGGGGGGCAAACTTCGAAAAACAATCTCTTGAAAGTTATCGGAGCAATGCGTTTTGGGTAATGGTGTTCTACGCTGTCTTTTTTTTGTGTCTCACATTTCTTTATGTAAAAAAAACAATGTGTTAACACATTGTTAACCCAATATTGTTAATCAACCAGYCTGTCACCAAAATACTTATATAATATAATAGTTGACTTATGTTTATTTATTTATTTTTATTAACACCAATACTGTTTTCTATGCTTGTTTTCACTTAATACCCTTGGGATACTGGTGCTATGTCAGATTTTATGAGGGTTGACAGATTGGAGTAAAAAGCTGTATTTGTCATTTTTTTGTGGTAACGATGAAGGTATTTGATTGGGGAATGGGGATACATTTGTACATGTGGGGAAACTGAAGAACTGCAAAAACAATCTGTTTGGTTTAAATTCCCCTGGTGCAACTGCATGGTATTTACAACTATAACGAGTCTAGACTATGATCAATTAAGCCATATCAATGCAGTTAAACAGGTTAATGTAAAATAATGAATTATGTTGGCTTACCCTTATGGCACTTCCATGGCCTTTCTTGATGATTATTACAGTCATGTCAATCATGTTATATACTTAGGCTATTGTAACAAGGCATATGCCAGCATTGTAGGCCTACAGCAGGCCTGGGCAATTATTTTCCATGGAGGGACACATTAGAACATATTTTTGCCATCGTGGGCCAGAATCATGTTACAGGATTGTACATCATGTGTTTGACTATGTTAACATGCACAGAAATAAACCCCATCCATGTTCTCCTTTTGCTAGGTATTTTCATTAATAAGCATGCAATAAACTACACAGAGGGAAAAGTACACTGTGCATTCAGCACCACGGACAGAGCTATTGTTAACTTGTATACACAAAAACACAAGAAAGAAAGAGCTCAACATTACATGTAAACTARTCAGTGTGAAACTTTAKGTTTCTGATGGGCATTGACTAGGTATAGTTTCTGACTTCGCTATGCGCAGGATCGCTGAGAGGTGAGAGTCAGTAAGAGATGATCTGTGCCTTGACTTGTTATATTTKATCACTGAAAATGTCTGTTCACATACATAGGTTGACCCAAACAGTACAAATATCTTCTGAGCATGACTCTTGATCTTTGGAAAGTTTTGTTCATCGAGAGATGCATAGAACCTTGTCAGTGACATTGTTTTGAATAGTTCTCCAATTGCTGCATCAAACTGAAGATCAATAATCTCAAGTTTCAGGTCAGTGGAAGCAATATCTACATTGAAGGTGAAAGGAGAGGAAACCAAKAGCATGTCATTTTCCAACACTTTGAAATCCTCAAAACGACAAGAAAACTCACCGTTCAAAGCACACAGCAGCGATGTATACTTCTCCCYCTGGTCATCTGATAGGGAACAGACTAGTAGTGTCGGAAGGAAGTTGGGTGAGAWTGTTGGCTTGTACTTGGCTGGTCAGGAGGAGTAATTTTGCCTTGAAGGCTTTGACAAGGCTGTACATCTGATGTGCAAAAAGGCCCTTCCCTTGTAGTTTGGAATTCAYTTCATTCATGAAGGCCATGATGTCCACGGTGAAGGCAAAATCAGCCAATCATTCCTTATCTTGCAGTTGAGGGAAATCCACATATTTTCCTTTCATTTGCAAAAACTCAGCAATCTCCGACTTCAGGTCCCACACCCTTTGAAGTACCTTCCCCAAACTCAGCCATCTCACCACGTTTGTGTGGTAGGGGAGATCTGCATGACCCCACTCTGTCTCTTCCAACAGTGAGACAAACTGCCTGTGGTTTAAAGATTTTGCTCTTCTGAAGTTTACCACTTTAGTGACTGTATCCACGACATGGTTCATTTTCAGAACACATTAACAGAGCACCTCCTGATGAATAATGCAATGCAGGAAAATAATTTTCTGATCTGGGTTCAGCTCAGCTACTTGATCTTGTATTCTTTTCAAAAAGCCATGTTTTTTCCTGTCAAGTTTGGGCACCCATCAGTGGTCACACTGGATAACTTTTCAAAACTCAGTCCCAGCTTTGCCACACACTTATTAACCTCCTCCAATAAATKTTTCACTGTGGTTGTGCTCTTCATTGACTGCACTGAAGCAAGCTTCTCTGTAATTTAAAAGTCTGGGGTTATATATGTAACAGTATAACTTTAGACCGTCCCCTCGACACGGGCGCGAWCCAGGGACCCTCTGCACACATCAACAACTGACACCCACGAAGCGTCGTTACCCATCGCTCCACAAAAGCCGCGGCCCTTGCAGAGCAAGGGCTGTCTCTTATACACATCTAGATGTGTATAAGAGACAGCTAGCGCGTACCCGCTAACTAGCTAGCCATTTCACATCCGTTACATATATATACACCTCATAAGAATATCAACAACTGCGCTGTGTCACCTGCATCACTGCACCTGTCTCTTATACACATCTAGATGTGTATAAGAGACAGTCACTGCTCTCATCCAGGGCTAAGGAGAATTAGGTGAAATCTTTTACCTTGTCTTTCAACTATTGCTCTATATTCTCTGCGATGTCCTCAACACGCCGTGTCACTGCTCGTCTTGACAGGGAAACATTTTCAAACAGCTCTTTGTCGGGGAAAGTATTGCTGCAGAGTCAATTAAACATTCTTAATGAATTCGCCCTCAGCGAATGGCTTGCTATGTTTAGACATTTTGTGGTACATAGCTAGCTCTCACAATTCCATTGTTTGCTGAATGCAGTTTTGTGAAAAGTCCTTGCTGCTTTTGCAACTGAGAAAGCAACTCTTTCGATGCACTTGCCCTCTGCTCAGAAGACATATTCCTATATTTCTCTGCATGCTTCATCTGGAAGTGTCGGGACAAGTTGTAGTCTTTCAAGAGAGCAATGCTCTCTTTACACAGCTTTCCATGATACCTCAATAAAGAAATATCCACTCTTGCTGGAACACCCTACATTCATTGTCTACTTTCCTTTTCTTTTTTTGCGCAATTTCTAGTGAGCTACTATTTGTCAGTCACTGTCTGTCCTGTGTAGTTGTTATTTATATGTGCCTTCAAAAGAAATGTCCCACAAGCGGTGAGAATTAAATCATTACACAAAGGAGAGTATTCATTGGGCTTTTAATTTGAATAACAAATACGATTTTCAAAACTTTACAATCGCAAATTCTTTGTCATCTGACCATGATTCCGCGGGGTGTATTGAATCAGGTCGTGGGCCAGCATTTGCACAGACCTGAGCTAGAAGGTACAATTAACCTGTGTTGTTGAAGTGGTTTAATTGTCACAATACTCAAAATCAGACAGAGGAATGCCTCAAAGATTAAACTCCACAATATAGATGGTAATTGTGTTAAGGGAACTGGAGTTGAGGAATCAAGCCTGATATTCACAATATACGGTATTTATCTTTTTACAACAGAGTTCAATATGAATGAATTTCAGCATTTCTAAAGGGCATTGTTTGTGAATGTTTACTCTGTTGTTCTGATGTTCTGCTTATCTTGTTTTAGGCACTTGGCACTGACCGTACTGTATGACACAAGGTGGTAAGCAGAATACTTTATTTTTTGAGGATATTGGTTTTGCAAGTCACACAAAATTAAATAATCCACAAAAAAATATAAAAATCACAGAGCACTAAAGTCTGGCAGGCTACAGATGTGTGCATATCCTTCCAGGGGTGTGAATCCATCTCCGTGCTGCGTATTTGAACCAGCGCTCCTACAGAGGAAAACGCGGAATGGGGGTAATTTCATAATTCACACGAGGGATCGATGTGATAGAATCTGTGGGGAAGGCTATTATTCTGTGGCATTTATACAAGTTGTGTAGGCAGAAATTCGTGGATGGCAGGGCCAGTCAAAAAGTACGTGGGCACTCGAAAATCATCATAAAGGTTTAGACTACCATTTACCTTAATGTAATCAATTGCACACAACAAACCATCTAAGGTGATTTCACATTACAGACTAAATAGTATTGTGGGCCTACCGAAATCCATGACTCTTGCATTTAACATGCAACTCCCATAGACATAATAAACCATAGAATTAACGACACCTATCAACCTAAACATTAATGCCCTGATATAACAGTAATAATCACAATAGGCAGCCATAGCTTAGACTAGAAATAATGCCCTGAATATAACAGTTAATCACAATAAGCGCCATAGCTTAGACTAGAACATAATGCCCTGATATAACATAATAATCACAATAGGGCAGCCATAGCTTAGACTAGAACATAATGCCCTGATATAACAGTAATTATCACATAAGGCAGCCATAGCTTAGACTAGAACATAATTCCCTGATATACAGTAATAATCACAATAGGCAGCCATAGCTTTAGGACTAGAGACAAATTCCCTGAATAACCAGTAATAATCACAATAGGCAGCCATAGCTTAGACTAGAACATAATGCCCTGATATAACAGTAATAATCACAATAGGCAGCCATAGCTTAGACTAGAACAGTGGTCACCAACCTTTTCTTAGTCGAGATCACTTTTATCTCCAGCTGGGCGCGGGAGATAAAAGGCACCTACAGTGTATAGTTGTCACGATCGTCGTAATGAGCGGACCAAGGCGCAGCGTGAGTATAGTTCCACATATATTTTTAATCTCCGTGAAACAAACAAAACAATAAAGAAACAACGAACCATGGAGTCATGCCGTGCACACAGGCAACTAAACACAAACAATATCCCACAAAACACAGGTGGGGAAATGGCTACCTAAATATGATCCCCAATCAGAGGCAACGATAAACAGCTGCCTCTAATTGGGAACCATATTAGCGCCAACAGAAATAGACATACTAGAACACCCCTAGTCACGCCCTGACCGACTACACCATAGAGAACCAAGGGCTCTCTATGGTCAGGGCGTGACAAAAGTGTTAAAAGGCACCTACAGTGTATAGTGTTAAAAGGCACCTACAGTTTATAGTGTTAAAAGGCACCTACAGTTTATAGTGTTAAAAGGCACCTACAGTGTATAGTGTTAAAAGGCACCTACAGTGTATAGTGTGGTATCAATGAAATGATCAATAGCCTACAGGGCTATATACTATATAACTATATAATGCATGGGCGGAGAAGCACAGGGCACAGGGCAAAGTTCACTTTTCAATTTAAATTAAATTCCTGAAAATGAAAAAGCTATTAAAAGCTATTTACATTGACTGGAAATAAATATTGTTTAATGCAATTGCCTATTTTCATATAGCTGTAATAAGAGAGGTCTGATTTTATTGAAGCAGCCCTACCCTTTATTATTGATAACGTAGAGTCCCTTATTTAAAACTTGAGTCACAAGCTAGGCTATATGATAACACTGGTCAGAGGTCAGTTGTTGTACCTTATTACTTGCCAGACAGGTTTTATTTCACTGGACAGATGGCAATGTCTCAGTGGAGGGAGGGAGGGAGGGAGAGAGCTCGAGTTGAAGTGGAGAAGTGTGTTTTATGATTTCTGAAAGTGTTGAATAAAAACAGCTCTGTAGTGCTGATCATTGTCTCTGAATGTACTGAAACTGTCTTTAAGGCCCTCGATTAGATCAATGCAATCAGTGATTGATATAGAGCTGGAATGGAGGCCCTTCATGGCGAAATCACTGATATCAAATAACTTGGCAAATTCTCCAACATCCTCTTATATACAGTACATGGTCTCTTGAAGAAACTTGAACAGTGAGCTTTCTTTGGCCATTACAATTGTTTTTTCTAGTCAAGTTGACTAGTGAGTCTAGCTAGCTAACGGTGAATAGCATACACAGTGTAGCCTAGCCAACACAGCTCACAGAACTTGACCGCTGAGTGCTGAAGCACATATCACGTAAAAATCGTCTGTCTTCAGTTGCAACACTCACTACCGAGTTCAAAACTGCCTCTAGTAGCTACGTCAGCAGAATAACTGTTCGTCGGGAGCTTCATAAAGTGGGTTTCCATGGCCGATCAGCCACCGGCAAGCCTAACATGTTCTCTGGAGTGATGAATCACGCTTCACTACCTGCCACTCCGACAGACGAATCCGTGATTGGCGGGAGAACCAGGAGAACGATACCTGCCCGAATGCATAGTACCACCTGTAAAGTTTGGTGGAGGAGGAATAATGGTCTTGGGCTGTTTTTCATGGTTTGGGCTAGGCTTCTTAGTTCCAGTTAAGGGAAATCTTAACGCTACAGCATTTAATGACATTCTATACGATTCTGTGCTTCCAACTTTGTGGCAACCGTTTGGGGAAGGCCCTTTCCTGTTTCAGCATGACAATGCCCTGCTGCTCAAAGCGAGGTCCAGAGAGAAATGGCTTGTTTTCGAGAGCGGTGTGGAAGAACTTCCCAATGAACACCTTTGGGATGAATTGGAACACCGACTGCGAGCCAGGCCTAATTGCCAAACATCAGTGCCAGACCTCAGGCAGAGGTCCGTAATCCAGGGCAAAGACAATAAGGTACAGAACAGCAGGCAGGCTCTGGGTCGGGGCAGGCAGAGGTTCGTAAACGGGTCAGAGTCAGCSAGGTACAGAACAGCAGGCAGGCTCAGGGCAGGCAGAATGGTCAGAACCAGGGAAACTAGGATACAGAACTTGAGAAAGCAGGGAGACGGGAAAACACGCTGGTAGGACCTGACAAGACAAGACGAAATGGCAACAGACAAACAGAAAACACAGGTATACATACACTGGGCATAATGAGGAAGATGGGCAACACCTGGAGGGGGTGGAGACAAGCACAAAGACAGGTGAAACAGATCAGGGTGTGACAGTATTGTTCTTGTGGCTGAATGGAAGCAAGTCCCTGCAGCAATGTTCCAACATCTAGTGGAATGCCTTCCCAGGAAAGTAAAAGGCTGTTATAGCAGCAAAGGGAGCACCAACTCCATATTAATGCCCATGATTTTGTATTGAGATGTTAGACGAGCAGATGTCCACATACTTTTGGTCATGTAGTGTATCAGTGTGAACTGACACATGCCAGAACCTGCCCATTCTTTGGAAATTGATAAGCTGATAGATTGTTTTTACAATTTGTGTTTATATTTTTTTCCCAGTAAATAATCAAATATAATTCAAACTTATGACATAGGGCTAAAGGACATTAATTCTATGTACAGCACTAGATTTTATGTAAGATGTCCTTGAGTGTCCTGAAGGGCATCTGCCAAATACATCTGCTCCCTTATATCTCCTCCATGTTAAGTCAAAGGGAAGAGAGAATAGACAGTGAACAGTATGTCATGTGAAACGGTAATCTGAACGTGTTAAGTTAACGACATGGTAAATAACTATTTTAGGAATATACAGTGCATTTGGAAAGTGTTCAGACCCCTGCATACATTTTTTACATTACATTTTAGTCATTTAGCAGATGCTCTTATCCAGAGCGACTTACAGTAGAGTACATACATTTTATTACATTTTTACATACTGAGACAAGGATATCCCTACCGGCCAAACCCTCCCTACCGGCCAAACCCTCCCTAACCCGGACGACGCTATGCCAATTGTGCGTCGCCCCACYGACCTCCCGGTTGCGGCCGGCTGCGACAGAGCCTGGGCGTGAACCCAGAGACTCTGGTGGCGCAGCTAGCACTGCGATGCAGTGCCCTAGACCACTGCGCCACCCGGGAGATCTTACCTATGTAAATAAGGTATTTGTGTTTGTCATTATGGGGTATTGTGTGTAGTTTTATTTAATCCATTTTAGAATACGGCTGTAATGTAACAAAATGTGGAAGAAGTGAAGGGGTCTGAATACTTTCCAAATTCACTGTAGATATCCAAGAAACAACCTAATAGCCTTTGAAGGATTAGGTGTAGTACAACACTAGATTTTATGTAAGAGGTCCTTGAGTGTCCTGAAAGGTATCTGCCAAATAACATTTATTATTATTATTGTTGTCAATATCCCTTTCGTTTTCCCAACATCTTCCTACTGCTTGCTATCAATTCTATCTGATGGTGCATGCATGTTTAGGCCAGGGTTTGACTTGGATTGAAATAGGTGCCGGTTTTCATTTTGGGTGCGGGTACCGTTTATTTTTAGGTGCAGGAACTTCTCAATACTTTTGTGCTAATGTTCTTTCTATAGGAGGTGCAGGAACTCAAGCAGAATAAAATTTGAGGTGCCCAATTCCAGTAAGCTCCCGCCCAAGTCAAGTACTGTGCTTAGGTAAAAAAGACAAATAATGTCCCATTTGGAACAAGTAGAGCATAAAAAAGATATATATTTATCTGATTGGGTGGGCCCAGTGGCTGGGCTATTATACCACCCAGGCCCACACGTTCCATATGCCCCTGATTTATAACGATTGATCAACTTCCCGGCTGATTTATTGGTAATGGATTATGATAATGAACAGGGATTTGACGTACTTGAAATTGTAATACATACGGACTGACAGCTCCAATGGGGGAAAGACCACCTCTGAAAACCTTATCTGCTCCCATAAATCTCCACCTTAAGGGAAGAGAGAACAAACGTGACCAGACTGTCATATGAAATGGTCATCTGAATATGTTAGGTTAACAACATGTTAAATAACACTCGCTGGCCTTTGGGCTTTCCTCTGACACCGCCTATTATATACTGTAGGTCCTGGACCCTCTCTAGCACCTTACGGTCAGTTGCCGAGCAGTTGCCATACCAGGCGGTGATGCAACCGGTCAGGATGCTCTCGATGGTGCAGTTGTAGAACTTTTTGAGGATCTGGGGACCCATGCCAAATCTTTTCAGTCTCCTGAGGAGAAAAAGGTTTTGTCGTGCCCTCTTCACGACTGTCTTGGTGTGTTTGGACCATGATAGATCGATGGTGATGTGGACACCAAGGAACTTGAAACTCTCGACCCGCTCCACTACGGCCCCATTGATGTTAATGGGGGCCTATTCGGCCCACCTTTTCCAGTTGCACACGATCAGCTCCTTTGTCTTGCTGACATTGAGGGAGAGGTTGTTGTCCTGGCACCACACTGACAGTTCTCTGACCTCCTCCCTATAGGCTGTCTCATTGTTGTCGGTGATCAGGCCTACCACTGTTGTGTCGTCAGCAAACTTAATGATGGTGTTGGAGTCGTGTTTGGCCTCGCAGTCGTGAGTGAACAGGGAGTACAGGAGGGGACTAAGTACACACCCGAGGGGCCCCAGTGTTGAGGGTCAGCGTGGCAGATGTGTTGTTGCCTACCCTTACCACCTGGGGGCGGCCCGTCAGGAAGTTCAGGATCCAGTTGCAGAGGGAGGTGTTAAGTCCCAGGGTCCATAGCTTAGTGATGAGCTTTGTGGGCACTATGGTGTTGAACGCTGAGCTGTAGTCAATGAACAGCATTCTCACATAGGTGTTCCTTTTGTCCAGGTGGGAAAGGGCAGTGTGGAGTGCAATTGAGATTGCGTCATCTGTAGATCTGTTGGGGCCGGGAGGATGCTGTTGATGTGAGCCATGACCAGCCTTTCAAAGCACTTAATGGCTACCGACGTGAGTGCTACGGGGCGGTAATCATTTAGGCAGGTTACCTTCGCTTCCTTGAGCACAGGCACTATGGTGGTCTGCTTGAAACATGTAGGTATTACAGACTCAGTCAGGGAGAGGTTGAAAATGTCAGTGAAGACACCTGCCAGTTGGTCTGCGCATGATTTGAGTACAAGTCCTGGTTATCCATCTGGCCTGCGGCTTTGTGAATGTTGACATCTTTAAAGGTCTTGCTCACATCGGCTACCGAGAGCGTTATCACACAGTCATCCAGAACAGCTGGTGCTCTCGTGCATGCTTCATTGTTGCTTGCCTCGATGCAAGCATAAATGGCATTTAGCTAGTCTGGTAGGCTCATGTCACTGGGTAACTCGCGTCTGGGTTTCCCTTTGTTGTCCGTAATAGTTTCCAAGCCCTGCCACATCCGACGAGCGTCAGAGCCGGTGTAGTAGGATTCAATCTTATTCCCGTATTGACGCTTTACTTGTTTGATGGTTCGTCTGAGGGCATAGCGGGATTTCTTATAGGCGTCCGGATTAGTGTCCCGCTCCTTGAAAGCAGCAGCTCTAGCCTTTAGCTTGAAGCGGATGTCGTCGATGCACAAATTGATGAAGCCGATGACTGAGGTGGTATACTCCTCAATGCCATTGGATGAATCCCAGAACATATTCCAGTCTGTGCTAGCAAAACAGTCCTGTAGAGTAGCATCCGCATCATCTGACCACATCCGTATTGAACGAGTCACTGGTACTTCCTGCTTTAGTTTTTGCTTGTAAACAAGAATCAGGAGGATAGAATTATGGTCAGATCTGGCAAATGGAGGGCGGGGGAGAGCTTTGTATGCATCTCTGTGTATGGAGTAAAGGTGGTCTAGAGATATTTTTTCCTCTGGTTGCACATGTGACATGCTGGTAAAAATTTGGTAAAACTGATTTAAGTTTGCCTGCATTAATGTCCCCGGCCACTAAGAGCGCCACTTCTGGGTGAGCATTTTCTTGTTTGCTTATGGCCTAGAATTGGTTGAGTGTGGTCTTAGTGCCAGCCTCGCTATGTGGTGGTAAATACAGTGGGGAGAACAAGTATTTGATACACTGCCGATTTTGCAGGTTTTCCTACTTACAAAGCATGTAGAGGTCTGTAATTTTTATCATAGGTACACTTCAACTGTGAGACGGAATCTAAAACAAAAATCCAGAAAATCACATTGTATGATTTTTAAGTAATTATTTGCATTTTATTGCAAGACATAAGTATTTGATCACCTACCAACCAGTAAGAATTCCGGCTCTCACAGACCTGTTAGTTTTTCTTTAAGAAGCCCTCCTGTTCTCACACTCATTACCTGTATTAACTGCACCTGTTTGAACTCGTTACCTGTATAAAAGACACCTGTCCACACACTCAATCAAACAGACTCCAACCTCTCCACAATGGCCAAGACCAGAGAGCTGTGTAAGGACATCAGGGATAAAATTGTAGACCTGCACAGGCTGGGATGGGCTACAGGACAATAGGCAAGCAGCTTGGTGAGAAGCGAACAACTGTTGGCGCAATTATTAGAAAATGGAAGAAGTTCAAGATGACTGTCAATCATCCTCGGTCTGGGGCTCCATGCAAGATCTCACCTCGTGGGGCATCAATGATCATGAGGAAGGTGAGGGATCAGCCCAGAACTACACGGCAGGACCTGGTCAATGACCTGAAGAGAGCTGGGACCACAGTCTCAAAGAAAACCATTAGTAACACACTATGCCGTCATGGATTAAAATACTGCAGCGCACGCAAGGTCCCCCTGCTCAAGCCAGGGCATGTCCAGGCCCGTCTGAAGTTTTGCCAATGACCATCTGGATGATCCAGAGGAAGATGGGAGAAGGTCATGTGGTCTGATGAGACAAAATTGAGCTTTTTGGTCTAAACTCCACTCGCCGTGTTTGGAGGAAGAAGAAGGATGAGTACAACCCCAAGAACACCATCCCAACCGTGAAGCATGGAGGTGGAAACATCATTCTTTGGGGATGCTTTTCTGCAAAGGGGACAGGACGACTGCACCGTATTGAGGGGAGGATGGATGGGGCCATGTATCGCGAGATCTTGCCAACAACCTCCTTCCCTCAGTAAGAGCATTGAAGATGGGTCGTGGCTGGGTCTTCCAGCATGACAACGACCCGAAACACACAGCCAGGGAAACTAAGGAGTGGCTCCGTAAGAAGCATCTCAAGGTCCTGGAGTGGCCTAGCCAGTCTCCAGACCTGAACCCAATAGAAAATCTTTGGAGGGCGCTGAAAGTCCGTATTGCCCAGCGACAGCCCCGAAACCTGAAGGATCTGGAGAAGGTCTGTATGGAGGAGTGGGACAAAATCCCTGCTGCAGTGTGTGCAAACCTGGTCAAGAACTCCAGGAACGTATGATCTCTGTAATTGCAAACAAAGGTTTCTGTACCAAATTATTCAGTTCTGCTTTTCTGATGTATCAAATACTTATGTCATGCAATAAAATGCAAATTAATTACTTAAAAATCATACAATGTGATTTTCTGGATTTTTGTTTTAGATTCCGTCTCTCACAGTTGAAGTGTACCTATGATAAATATTACAGACGTCTACATGCTTTGTAAGTAGGAAAACCTGCAAAATCGGCAGTGTATCAAATACTTGTTCTCCCCACTGTAGATGGCTAAGAATAATATAGATGAGAACTCTCTTGGTKGATAGTGTGGTCTACAGCTTATCATAAGGTACTCTACCTCAGGCGAGCAATACCGCGAGACTTCTTTAATTTTAGACATTGCGCACCAGCTGTTATTGACATGAAAGACACACACCCCCACCCCTCTCTTACCAGACGTAGCTTCTCTGTTCCGTTAGTAGGATAATCATAGGTCATCAATTTTATTTTACAATGATTGCATGTTAGCAAGTAGAATTGGTGGTAGTGGGAGTTTACTCGCTTGCCTACGAATTCTCAAAAGGCAGGCAGATCTGCGTCCTCTTTTCCTCGGGAAAGCAGTATATCTTTCTCGTCGGACTRGTTAAAGGAAAAAGCTTCTTCCAGTTCGTGGAGGTCCTGGGCTGGCGTGTTTACACGTGGTCTGCGGTTGTGAGGCTTGTTGAACGTACTGCCAAATTCTCTAAAACAAGGTTGGAGGCGGCTTATGGTAGAGATATTAACATTAAAATCTCTGGCAGCAGCTCTGGTTGACACCGTCAGTGGACACAGTCACCATGCTAATTGCACTCTCCCTCAAAACTTAAAATGTCTGTGGGATTGTGTTGTGTGACAAAACTTCACATTTTAGAGTGGCCTTCTATTGTCCCCAGCACAAGGTGCACCTGTGTAAAGTTCATGCTGTTTAATCAGCTTCTTGATATGCCACACCTGTCAGGTGGATGGATTATCTTGGAAAATTAGAAATTGTAAGGACAGACACTGGGAGACGAGGAGCAAGTACAGGGATTGAATATTTAATGAATAAACAGACAGGAAACAAAACACGAACAGCGTCTGAACAAGGGACACATAACGGCATTAATGCTGACTCGGGAAAGAAACTGAGGAAGTGACAGATATAGGGGAGGTAATTAATAACATGATGGAGTACAGGTGAGACCGATGAAGCATTGATGAGTGTAATGATGGCGATAGGTGTGCGTAATGATAAGCAGCCTGTCAATCTCAAGCGCCAGAGAGGGGGAGCGGGAGCATACGTGACAAGAAATGCTCACTAACAGGGATGTAAACAAATGTGTGCACAACATTTGAAAGAAATAAGCTTTTTGTGAGTATGGAACATTTCTGGGATATTTTATTTCAGCTCATGAAATATGGGACCAACACTTTACATGTTGCATTTATATTTTTGTTCAGTGTAGATACCCAAGAAAACAATGCAAATGACTTTGAAGGACCTCTCATGAGATATCTATTCTGGTAATGTTGTTGTCATGGGCTGAACCAGAATGTCATTGTAGGATGACTATATTATTTAGATATAAACATGGACCGTGCCATTAAAATTCTCCATACAAATCTTATACATTTATTATAAGGGCTCTTTGTTGCAAGCAGGGGGATACTAATCTATTAATAGGTATTGCTAGATTATAATGTAATGTGTCGGCTAAAAAAATCGCACAGCTTTCGACCTTCTCCTCTCCCGAGTCCGTATGGGAGTTGCAGCGATGGGACGGGACTGTAACTACCAATTGGATACCCCGAAATTGGGGAGAAAAAGGGTGAAAAAAAATWAATGTAAATGTTATGTTAATACCTTTTCCCAACCTACAATCGTCTCTTTCACTTAATACATTTTCAGAATATTTAATTAACTTGGACATCCTTTTTTTCAGACAACTCCTGTCTTGAAGGCTCGAACACAGAGATATCTGAAGCAGTGAGCCTTTCGTCTACCTGTACAAAGATAGCAATCTCAGCCATTGAGTAGTGGCAGTGCCTCTCGCAACAGCACCTCTGATGTGTCTGTCACAGTTACCTGGAGCTCTATACTCATCTGTTGTTTGGAGAGAAGACGATGGAGAACCTGGAGAGATGTGAAAAGAGCAGACCCTTGGGATGGTGGGATGCAGAAGGGTGTGAGAGGTATTGAGGGGATTGTGGGGATGATAGAGTTCCCCTAGTGTTCTATGTGTGGGCGGAGGAGGCAGAAGGCAATAAAAAAAAAGAAATCAGTGCCACATTTCCCATCTTATCACACAAGAGGATTGTGGGAAATATAAGGCCTTCCCCCAGAGGTAGAGAAGGGGATGAACATGTTACAATGAAACGGAGAGAGTGAGAGAGAGACAGACAGAGATAATAGACTGTGAGTGCAATTTAGACAGGGCAATGTCTGAAATGTCCCGTCTTCTTCTTACACAGTGAATGTGCTCTGCATCAGTCCGTCCCCACTGATCTGACAACCAGGGAAGCACCTCTATCAAAACTGACAGAGGGATATTGAGTCCTCAGCACTGAGATGCGACTTACATGATTGAGAATCATTAGTGGCTGTCAGGCGTCTCTCTCTCTCTTGCTCTCTCTCACACTTCAGTATCTAGATGCACTGCTCTTTTACCCATCTGCCCCTGTGGCCCTGAATCACGCTCCCTGTGTCTTTCTATCATATTAACATGGTTGCCTGGGAGAGTGGATTTATATTATTGTTACCTCTGAAGTTCTTTATAGAGGGGAAATATACAATTCTCTATTATCTTTGTGTGTGTTAATATCCTAATTAAATCAGACACATACTAATCCTGCAAATCTCCCCCAAACAGCTGGAGACCATGTTTATTAGAGGCTCACGGCTCATTACACCACACGTGACAGCAACTAAAAGAAGAGCTGCTAAGTTTGGTTTGTGGGATCTCCTGTACGGAGGGAGGCTCTCCCCTCCCTGGACCTCCTCAGGGGGATTAGAGAGAAACTGCTGTGCTTTGGCAGGCAGAGCCACCAAGTGCATCCACAGATAGACATCCCGTACAGAGGACACACACGCTGTGAAACTACACCAGGAACACAACTCAAGAAGGAGCACCACAAGGCAGAGCCACCAAGTGCATCCACAGATACAGTGCCTTCAGAAAGTATTCATACCCCTCAACTTATTCCACATTTTGTTAGGTTACAGCCTGAATTCAAAATTAATTAAATCGATATTTTTCTCCCACAATACCACATACTGACAAAGTGAAAACATGTTTTTAGAAATGTTTGCAAATGTATTGATAATGAAATACAGAAATATGTAAATGAGATAAATATTCACACCCCTGAATCAATATATGTTAGAATCACCATTGGCAACGATTACAGCTCTAAGATTGTTAATCATTTCTAGACAACCATTTTCAAGTCTTGCCATAGATTTTCTAGCAGATTTAAGCCAAAACAGTAACATTTAGGCCACTCAGGAACATTCAATGCGGTCTTAGTATGCAACTCCAGTGTATATTTGGCCTTGAGTTTTAGGTTATTGTCCTGCTAAAAGGTGAATTTGTCTCCCAGTGTCTGTTGGAAAGCAGACTGAACCAGGTTTCCTCTAGGATTTTGTGAGTGCTTAGCTCTATTCAGTTTATTTTTAGCCTAAAAAACTCCCTAATCCTTGACGATGACGAGCATACACATAACATGATGCAGCCACAACTGTGCTTGAAAATATGAAGAGTGGTAGTCAGTGATGTGTTGTGTTGGATTTGCCCCAAACATAATGCTTTGTATCACGRTCTGTATTCAGGATATGAWGTTAATTTCTTTGCCACATTTTTTGCAGTTTTACTTTAGTGCCTTATTGCAAACAGGATGCATGTTTTGGAATATTTTTATTCTGTACAGGCTTCCTTCTTTTCACTCTGTCATTTAGGTTAGTATTGTGGAGTAACTACAATGTTGTTGATCCATGTCACGCCCTGGCCATAGAGAGGCTTTTATTCTCTATTTTGGTTAGGCCAGGGTGTGACTAGGGTGGGCATTCTAGTTCTCAATCAGAGGCAGCTGTCTATCGTTGTCTCTGATTGGGAATCATACTTAGGCAGCCTTTTCCCACCTGTGTTTTGTGGGTAGTTGTTTTCTGTATAGTTTATTTACCTTACAGAACTGTTTGTTTTTCTCTTTGTTATTTTTGTTCAAGGGTTCTGATTAAATAAAATATCATGAACATGTACCACGCTGCGCTTTGGTCCAGTCATTTCCAGGAAGAGGATCGTGACAATCCATCCTCAATTTTCTCCTATCACAGCCATTAAACTCTGTAACTGTTTAAAAGTCACAATTGGCCTCATGCTGAAATCCCTGAGTGGTTTCCTTCCTCTCTGGCAACGGAGTTAGGAAGGACGCCTGTGTCTTTGTAGTGACTGTTTTTTTTTATATACCATCCAAAGTGTAATTAATAACTTCTCTATTTTTTTTTTTACACATCTACCATTAAGTGTCCTTCTTTGCGAGACATAGGAAAAACCTCCCTGGTCTTTGTGGTTGAATCTGTGTTTGAAATTCACTGCTCGGCTGAGGGACCTTACATATGATTGTATGTGAGGGGTACAGAGATTAGGTAGTCATTATTACACGTAGGCCAGTTAGACAACATCTCAATTTAATTAATTTTACATTCAGGCTGTAACACAACAAAATGTGGAAAAAGTCCAGGGGTGTGAATACTTTCTGAAGGCACTGTAGACTTCCCTTTCAGTCATATCAATCACAGCCCTCCAAAGAAGCCACCCTCGTCCCCAAAAATTATTTCTGCTGTTTTCACTTTTTACTGGTAGAGTAATCCCCTTAACATTCTACGCGGCCACCAATGAAAATTGTTGTCATGGAGTTCGTAATTTGTTAATGGTCTCCCAGTAGCTTCTATCAATAGAGTCCAACCCACCTTCGTTCCTACTTTAAATTATTATCACAGTCTCCCAGTAGCTTCTATCAATAGAGTCCAACCCACCTTCGTTCCTACCTTTGTTTATCATCACAGTCTCCCAGAAACGTCTACCAATGGAGTCCCACCCACCTTGGTTCATACCTATGCTTATCATGAGTTTTGGGTCTGTTTAGTTTAACATGGAGCAGCAAGGGATGTGTGGATAGAGAGTGAGTCTAAATGTGTCCTCCAGCTGCTGTTGATTTAGAGGATTGCTGGGATTTATAGGGTTTAGTACCAGTGCCACCATTAGATACTATTGGTGTTCCCTTTAGCAGATGACAGCTCAGCTCCACATTTACTTCCTGCACTTCCACAATCATTATGGGTCTTTATGAGTCTATGGATCAGTCCTGAGGTTTACTCTTCAAGCTTTCTTAAGGAGGATAAAAATATGAATTGTTAACGCATGTTCTGAATGACACATGGAGATAGGTCGAACTAAATTAACATGTAACCAAGTATATGTTACATTGTAACTACAAAGTATTTCCACATCTTCAATGCCTAGTTTCTATGCCTATTCTTCTTCTTGTGTTTTTTACACTCTTTTTGAACCTGGCTTAATGGAATGTCTGCAGCATCCTGACTTGCTGCCTCCAAGGAGCAAAAGCACTAAGCCAAGCCCAGAGAACAGACTGTATTGAGTGTTGTGGGCTGCACTATGAAGTTTAACCCGTCACACTGTCTTGTGACAGTGACAAGTTGTGACAGGATCATCATACAGCACCCTGTAGCCTTCTACAGCTGCTCAGTGATTAGCAGACAACAGCAAAACAAAAGCACAGCAATATAGCTAATTCAGCATGCAGAAACATGGAACAACAACTTATTCGAACCTGGGGATAAAGACAGATCTCATAATTTCAGGGGATTCAGAATCATAGTTGTTTACAATAAATGATGCAATTTAGAATTTATTGGATAGAAAATGACATGCAATTTATATTGTGAGATGAGATAAATAATGAACATGGTATAACAAAACGGAACTTGACGGCGCAACTTGAGCACAACTGAAGTTACATGCTSTATTGGTCATTGTGCCTCAACTCTCAACAATAGCCCCCACAATATATAGGCATTCAGGGGTTAAATGTTCAATGTTAAATTCAAATCTCCCTACCATCATATCTAAGCATATCTTTTTTTTTTTAATTTAACCTTTATTTAACTATGCAAGTCAGTTAAGAACAAATTCTTATTCTTAATATGAGACCAGTCTCGATGAAAATCAACTTGGTACACAACACACTCCCCGTCTCTCATCATGAGCCGTTCGTCTGTTACCAAGAACCACATTACGGATTTTTAACAGGGTCGTTAGCATTAGGAAAAAAATACAATTTCTTGCCCAGAACTAGCTCAACATCTAGGCGTCGGATAAGAACAAGAGTACAGTACAGTGTCCATAAAGTGACCACTAGACTTTCCACCTTTCGGACTGAATACATTTGTATGGCAACAGTTTAGATTAAATATATAATTTATCGCTCTCACGTGCACATTTCCGTTCATTAAGAAACATCAATTGGCTAGCTTTTTGTAGCATTTCTGTCAATGCTAACATATTTTCAGCCGAATCACAGAGTTCTATTTAACCAGGTCAACAACAACACAGCTGCTGTTAGCTAATATTAGCTTTGCTTGTCCAAGTCCAGCAGCCAGCCTTTGTAGCTAGCTAACTAACACCAATGAGCTGAAAGCTAGCTAGCTAACGGGCAAAGAAAGCTATATTTGCTTATGGAAGGTTAGTTAGATCAAAAGCTATGGGCTGMAAAACCTTGGTAGAGCATGTGTGGAATAGGCATTGTGGTGCTCATGTAAAATTCCTTTCTTTTTCACTTTCAGACCAATGACTACTTCTCACTTAAAACATTTTTGTTTTGTTTTTAATAACACAAATGCTTTCCCGCCTTCCGTTCAAGGTTATCACCCCCCAAAACACACACCATGCTCAGAACTCTAGAGCACATCAATGACAAGACGGGAATAGTTTTTATGCCATGTTTTTTCACAGCAAATGTTGTTTGAAGCAATAGCCTCCCCGCGTGGATCCATGGATCCATCCCCCTCTTCGGATTGCAGCCCAAAATAGGATCGATAAAAATAGGAAACTTTTCGACCAGACGGAAAATCTTTGTCAATTACAGTCTTTTTCAAAGGCTGCCAATGAGAATCAACAGCTTTCACTTAAATCTGAGACTAATTTATGCTAGGCGTCTCCCATGCACATGCCGGCAAGTTTAGTAGTGGGAGTAGACGTGGGCCGATGTGGACGGATGTCTATTTTAATAAATCCATTGAATACACACCGTCACACAGAAATACATTATTAATTTGTTTTACACAGAAACATAAGACTAATAAAATGTATTTTCAAAATTATAGAATGCCATATTTTGAGTTGAATTATATTACTGGTCTGTGCAGCCTACACTGAGTATACAAATAACTAAGAACACCTTCTCTTTTCATGTCATAGACTGGCCAGGTGAATCCAGTAGAAAACTATGATCCGTTATTGATATCACTTATTAAATCCACTTCTATCAGTGTAGAAGAAGGGGATGAGACAGGTTATAGAAGGATTTTTAAGCCTTGAGACATTTGACACATGGATTGTGTTTGTGCCATTAAAAGGGTGAATGGGCAAGACTGTCAGGCGCACCATCTTGTGTCAAAAACTGCAATGCTTCTGGGATTTTCTCGCTCAACAGTTTCCTGTGTGTATCAAGAATGGTCCACCACCCAAAGGACATCCAGCCAACTTGACACAACTGTGGGAAGCATTGGAGTCAACATGGGTCAGTGGAATCCCTGTGGAACGCTTTCGATGTGAGGACAGACGCTGGGAGACGAGAAGCAAGTACAGGGAGTGAATATATTCATAAATAACGGACATGAAACAAAACAAGGACAGCGTCTGGACAAGGGGAACAAAACGACATTAATGCAGAAACTGAGGAAGTGACAGATATAGGGGAGGCAATCAATAAGGTAATAGAGTCCAGGTGAGTCCCATGAAGAGCTGATGTGCGTAACGATGGTGACAATTGTGCGTAATGAGCGCCCTCGAGCACCAGAGAGGGGGAGCGGGAGCAGGCYTGACATTCGACACCTTGTAGAGTCCTTGCCCCGACAAATTGAGGATGTTCTCAGGGCAAAAGGGAGGGTGCAACTCAACATTAAGAAGGTGTTCCTAAAGTTTAGTATACTCAGTGTATATGCTACCTGGCTGCAGACAAGACACACTTAGGATACCCTAATCACATTCAACAACAGTCTAGGAATATAATGAAACAGAACATAATAAAATACAAATAARATTTTTCCCATACAACTTGGTTCATTGCAATGTATGGAACCGCTGTCATATAAAAAAAGGGATATTTTATCAACAGTGTCCAAGGCAAGCCCATGGTTTTCTTAAACCGCGTATCATCTCTTCCGACCCTAACTCCGCTTCGGAGCAGGTATAGCATCTTCATCATGATACCAAAAGAAAAGAATACCAATCCAAATTTTCAAAAGCAAGTGTCTCGTGCCTCCGTGGGCTTTTGGAGTTGCCTTTATGCAATTGAGCAAAAATAATAGGCATACACTTGATTTAGGCTACAATATTGCATGCTAAATGTTTCTGATCAGTGATAGATGTGCAAACGAATATAGAGCTACCACCTCCACTTATTTGCCCTGCCGGAGAATGAACCAAATATACAGACAGAGATTCAGTGAAACAAAATCACATTGATTGATGAAGACAAGTCACAGGCTTTAGGTAGGGAGTAGACCTAGACTACTAAGCGACTGTGAGTGAAGAGTAAAACAATCCACCTGTTAAACTACATGCTGGAAAAATGTTCTGATCAGTGCTAATTTTTTTATTTTTTATTTTACCAGGTAAGTTGACTGAGAACACATTCTCATTTGCAGCAACGACCTGGGGAATAGTTACAGGGGATGAATGAGCCAATTGTAAACTGGGGATTATTAGGTGACRGTGATGGTTGAGGGCCAGATTGGGAATTTAGCCAGGACACCGGGGTTAACYCCCCTACTCTTACGATAAGTGCCATGGGATCTTTAATGACCTCAGAGAGTCAGGACACCCGTTTAACGTCCCATCCGAAAGACYGCACCCTACACAGAGCAGTGTCCCCAATCACTGCCCTGGGGCATTGGGATCTTTGTTTAGACCAGAGGAAAGAGTGCCTCCTACTGGCCCTCCAACACCACTTCCAGCAGCACCTGGTCTCCCATCCAGGGACTGACCAGGACCAACCCTGCTTAGCTTCAGAAGCAAGCCAGCAGTGGTATGCAGGGTGGTATGCTGCTGGCTAATGAATGAGCCAACTAAACAAGATGATCCTGAGCAGCACTCACCTCAACTTAACTAACATTTCCACAACCAAATTCTAGCTCTATTCAATATCCAAATGAGATTCAGTCAAAATAAAAATCTGACATTGYATTGAGATAGCAAGACAAGTCCCTATGCTTGTCTCAAAAGCAACGCGAAATGGTGCTGAAATAGTTGAACACAGCCTATTGCTTCAAATGTATTATATCAATTGGATGACTTTGGGAGTTTCAGTAAGAAACAATTTGATGCCTTCAATTGCATTAGCCTTTTACTCCCATATTTTCGTCACCCAGTGATATTTATTCCCACAGTAAGTCTTTATGAATCCATCCAGTAGTGGTTAAGAAAGCAGTGCATATGGTGGGCTATGTGAAGAGATGGGTYAAGTGACATGTCTCGCAAAGTTTAGAACTGCAAGGAGGATAGTAGTAACAGGCACTGCCTAGCAAAAATCAAGACATTAAGAGCGTAGTGCGTGCCAATGCCACCTCAACATTATGGCTACATTTCAAACTAAGCCGTAGGCAGAACTTTATCTCAATCATGACTAGGTTGGTTGGTGGAAATACAAGTAGTGGCTTTGTCGCTGGCAATAACGTTCATAAATAAAAAAAAGTCTGCAAAAAGTTGGAGGGATGCTAAAGTTGGCGGAAAAACATCTTGGTTTGTATAAGATAAACGTTTACAAAAGTGGCACGGGCGATACCATGTGACTAGAAAAGAGCTCTCTCTCTCCCTCATTCTCTTACTTCCTGACCTCTCTCTCTGGACTTTCTGTTGCAGGTCGTCTCTCCTGAAGGAGAGAGAGACCTTGTCCTCAGGCCTACCAAGGGGCATTCGCTTTTCATGGCAAGAACTAGTAACCGATAAGACAGGAAAAGTACCTTTCAGGGAAAGAGTAGCTGCAATTAAGTACACTTCTAATTGGGACCAGGGCCGGTTCCAGGRATAAGTGACATAAGCAGTCCCGGCTTGTTATGTCCGTCACTGACAGTCACTCAACTAGCCATGTCGGCTAACCAATCTTAGTTAGTATAGCCAGCTATCAAAGTTCTATTAAACATGGCCGAATACCAACTGGGCACGCAGGGAACTTGCCCAGGGGCACGCAGGGAACTTGCCCAGGGGCCCTGACCTCCTGAGGTGCCCGATTGATTTTGTTAGTCATTCTCACTCAGATATTATATTAACATGGCTGCTCTCTGTGTCTTTCTATGACTGTCTTGGAGTGTGGATTTATATCATCGTTATCTCTGGATTTCTTTAAAGGGGGGAAATATACAATTCTCTATGCCTGTGTTTTTGTGTGTGTGCGTGTATATTGTAGCAGTTTCAGGGGTTGTGTGGTGGATGGATGGTATGTGCCTGCGAGGTTTCTGTGTTTTCTGGCTGCCAGCACCACGGAGAGCAATGGGAAGTATTCTCCAGAGGCCGGACCACAGACGGCAATGGGAAGTATTCTCCAGAGGCCGGACCACAGACGGAATGGGAAGTATTCTCCAGAGGCCGGACCACAGACGGCAATGGGAAGTATTCTCCAGAGGCCGGACCACAGACGGCAATGGGAAGTATTCCCCAGAGGCAGGACCACAGACGGCAATGGGAAGTATTCCCCAGAGGCAGGACCACAGACGGCAATGGGAAGTATTCTCCAGAGGCCAGACCACAGACGGCAATGGGAAGTATTCTCCAGAGGCATGACCACGGACAACAATGGGAAGTATTCCCCAGAGGCAGGACCATGGACAGCTCAGGGAAAACTTCCAGACTGCAGCAGAACAGCCACACCTGTCTCCAGTTTACCTGGAATAAAGGAACTGATGATTTCAACACGGAGTGAACACTCAAAGACCAAGATTGGAAGACCTTCCACTGGTGACAAAGAATTTCCTTTCTTTGAGTTGTGTGTGTAAATATACGGAACACTGCCTGTACCTGATTTTAAAAAAGAACCGTGTTAACCCTTCACGTGGACTGGTGATGTGTGTTTGTATGTGTAAACTCTGCCTTACCAAGATCATGGCGCCGAAACCGCCACGGTATGCTAATATCATACACATACTAATCCTGCAAATCCCCCCAAACAGCTGGATACCATGTTAATTAGAGGCTCACGGCTCATTACACCACACGTGACAGCAACTAAAAGAAGAGCTGCTAKGTTTGGTTTGTGGGAGCTCCTGTACGGTGGGAGGCTCTCCCCTCCCTGGACCTCCTCAGGGGGATTAGAGAGAAARMGCTGTGCCTTGGCAGGCAGAGCCACCAGGTGCACCCACAGATAGACATCCCGTACAGAGGACACACACACTGTGAAACTACACCAGGAACACAACTCAAGATGTAAAAGAGACACAGCCTTCTCCTTTGATTGTTCAGGCTGCATAGAGGAGAACAAACTTTGGATCACAGACTGAGTATTAACATTTAATATTCGGTAGCTCCAGGTCTTATACATTTTATTTTAAGTGCTTTTCACGACATCCAGAGTCACTTTACATACACAAAATCAGCAGGATAAAAACCAATAAAATCTCAAATAAGTATATAAAAGAACACTAAACATGATGACAGACTGACCATGGAGAACACTAAACATGATGACAGACTGACCATAGAGAACACTAAACATGAGGACAGACTAACCATGGAGAACACTAAACATGATGACAGACTGACCATGGAGAACACTAAACATGATGACAGACTNACCATGGAGAACACTAAACATGATGACAGACTGACCATGGAGAACACTAAACATGATGACAGACTGATCAGGGAAGTGAACTAGATGGAGGATAAAAGCTAAGACAACAGAGAARCCGGGTAAGCCTGTGTGAAGAGGTGTGACTAGAATATCTGTATGGATTGTGAGGTTCTGACATGGAGAGGGAGGGAGTTCCASAGTTGGGGAGCTGCACTGCTAAAAGCCCCGTCTCCCATGGAGTGGAGCCTGGTGAGAGGGAGGGMGAGGAGGCCAGTGTCAGAGGAGCGCAGTGAACAGGTGGGAGTGTAGGGGTGCAGGAGGTCAGTAAGGTATGAGGGCGCCAGTACTTTGACTGCCTTGTAGGTGAGCATGACCTATTTGACGATGATCCTGTATTYAAGTGGGAGCCAGTGGAGTTTGATGAGGGTGGGGGTGATGTGGTCCCAAGGTCTGGTGTGTGTGAGGACTTTTGCAGRTGAATTTTTAATATGTTGAAGTCTGTCCAGTGTTTTGGCAGGGAGTCCGTAGAGAATAACGTTGAAGTAGTCCAGGCGTGATAKAAATTGAGGCGTGAATMYYGSTTTTAGCAGTGGGGTCAGTGAGAGAGGGTGTGAGTTGTGAGATGTTTTTGAGTTGGAAGAAGGCTGACTTGGTGATGTTCAGGATGTGGGGTTCAAATGACCGAGTGGGGTCAAATGTAACACCAAGGTTCCTGACTGTGGAGTAGGAGTGGATGGTCTTCACTTCACTTCTTGTCTTTCATTATWTTTCCTACCTTTTCATGATCATTCTCGTTATGTTTGTATTTTGATATAGTGGTATTAAATGCTGATTGTATGAAGAAATRGTGGTTGTCTTGTTATTCTGGTAAAGAACTCCAATTGATTTTCATAAATAATTCATACCTTCAGATTAATAAATGTATTAGTATTATTCTAATTTGTCTCATAAATGCTGTGACTCATAAGTCAGGTCTTCTGCCCCGTTAATCATTTCATAGTAATAATTGTACACCCCCCCTTACAAATGTAACTATAAAGGACAAAATACACAGTGTGTACAAAACATTAAGAACCRCTTCCTAATATTGATTTGCAACCCCCTCCCCCCTAACTTTCAGCTAGCTAATTAACAAATTAGCACAAATAAATTCAGGGTACAAGACCGAGATGATTAAGTGATTGTTGGTCTTTTGAACACAGTTTCCCATGAACATCTCTTATTGGTGGTTCACTTCAACCGAAAAGTACAGTATCACTGGCCTGGTTTCTTGTCTTGTAACATNAGGGGACTGGGACTACAGCAGTACAGAATATCTTCAGAAAATCTTTTACCCAATCTAGATTTCACTCTCCATTGCACTGTAAATAGACTGTATGGCTTGCTTTGTCAGTTAGATTAATTGATCCTTTCAGGCTCTTCACACCATTATTCTTTGGGGGATGTTCAATAAGAAATGCAACAGTGAAGCTGTGATTAACTTACAATTGATTTACAATTAATCACGGCTTCATAACACGAGATGTCATTGCTGTTTTAAATCTCAGTTGCCTGCATAGCACACTGAATGAGTCATCTTCACTAGGGACTCTGGATTCAAATCAATTCACTGAATGAGTCATCTTCACTAGGGACTCTGGATTCAAAATCAAATTCCTGAATGAGTCAACTTCACTAGGGACTCTGGATTCAAATCAATTCACTGAATGAGTCAACTTCACTAGGGACTCTGGATTCAAGTCAATTCACTGAATGTGTCATCTTCACTAGGGACTCTGGATTCAACTCAATTCACTCAATGTATTTCAAACAGTAAGGTTTTTACTCACAACCTACTTTTTTAATTGGTCAGTGTAATTTGTCTATGTCAACCTCTGCAGTTAATTCTGTTTATTGTTGAAATTAGTATTTTGTTTTGATTGGTGCAGATGAACTGAGGTGAGTAATTGTCATTGAGGTAATTACTACGTTGTCTTAAAAAAAACGGGTATGTGTTCGGGTTGATGTTTTGAAATAAATACTTGAAAAGAAGGCCAGTCATCATTGATTTAAATAAATCTCTGGCGTCTAATTAAAGCACATTGACCAGCTGCCTTACCTCTCTCTCACAAACACCCACAAAGACCTGCAAAAAACATACTGTGAAGTCATATTTCTAGGTTTGTAATGATTTTGCGGTTTCAGCTCATAACTGCTTATGAGGTTTTAGAGGCAAACATGTTTAAACATAAGCTCAAATATGGATTTTTGTTGTTTACTGTAAAGAGCAGCATTGGAAACGTTTACTGGAATTTCCTGGTTATTTAGCAGAGATAAAATAAATGCTATAGAATTGCTCTCAAAAGTAGTAAAATATATTAGTAAAAATAACATTAAAAGAAAATGGCTGTCAACTCTCTCAAGGACGTATATAAACTCACAAAGCTTCACCTCAATTCCTGATGAACAAAAAAGCTGGAATGGTGAGGTTCTCTATTCACTTATAAAAAATATAAAAAATCTGTTACACCATTCAGGAGACACTTCTCTGTGCCTTTCCTGTCAATCTTCTGATCTTAAATTGACTCTCAATGCAATTTATCTTACTGCCATCATTTCTCCTTTATCATTGTAGGTGCTTTGAGAGCAAAAACCATATCGACCTCATTACAGGGTAGACAAGGATGGAGACAAGGTCAGCAGGGTGTTTCTCTACACTTCTGTGAGTCGGTAGAGGCAGGATTCTCTAGGAGAGGGTAGTAAGCTGGTTTTTAGAGCCCTCTTGAGAGAAGATTAACATTTTTGATAATTGCTCATTTCGTAGAGTCTCTTAAATCTTAACATGTATGTTTCCATTAAAATGATATCTTCGAGTCTCTTGTGACCGATTTGCATCTGGGTGCCAACATTCACACTTATATAAAATTCACAGTCAATACCATCACTATCATCACATGGCTATATAAGCTTGAAAATATTTCCTTCGATTTCTTTGGACCCTCTCCACCCAACCCTGGTCCAAATTTCCTCCAAGTTGAAACAGAATGCTTGACGTCTTCTGCTCCCTTGGGGTCAAACTACAGGGACCATGGTTAACATGGAAAATTATAATCCTCACATATAAARCTGATTACAATAGAAAACACAAGAATACTAATCACACTAGAGATGCTAGCAACTGCAATTGCCAAAAACCAATGTCCCAGATACCATAGCTCAGGCTAAAAAACACCATGATGTTATGTTTCCCCTGGCCCAGATGGGATCATAGTGCATCGCTTTTCTAGGCTACCTGCAGCTGTTTTTTTGTTTTGGTGTCAGGTATGGGCTTCCATATAAAACAGCTCTTTGTGSTGAATTCACCTATACCCACGTTTTCAGTTGCAATTTGCTTTTACCATATTTAATGATTTGCATTATATTCYTAAAAACTAAGCCTGGTTTGTTTTAATGTTGTAAGGTCGGCCCAGTAGTGCCAGGTCAAGCTACAATTTCTAGCCCAATGACCCCTCAACACCTGCCCACAAGGCCTGTTGTTTTTTTCAGCAGCAGGAGAGGACAATCTAAATACTGATGGTCAAATTGCTTCTCTGCATTTCTCCCTTTGTGATTGGTTCATCACACCAAATGATTTAATCTGAACTATAGAAGTGATTGATAGTGAATGGTTAAGAGGTATGTTTTTTTCATAAAACATTCTTGTGAAATGGTGTTAACCTGTTAGTGATCCCTTCCCGCGCCAATCCCTCGATTTCACAACATCCAGTGAAATGGCAGCGCGCCAAATTCAAACTACAGAAATATCAATATTCAAGATTCACGAAAATATATGTATAATACATCAAAATAAATCTTAACTTCTTGTTAATCCAGCCGCAGTGTCAGATTTCAAAAAGGCTTTACGGCGAAAGCAGACCATGCGATTATCTGAGGACAGCGCCCCGCATACAAACACATAAAAATTATTTTCAACCAGGCAGGTGGCGACATAAAAGTCAGAAATAACGATATAATAAATGCCTTACCTTTGAAGATCTTCTGTTGGCACTCCAGAATGTCCCAGAAACATCACAAATGGTCCTTCTTTATATCCCCAAAATTTCAATTTATTTGGCGCGTTTGATTCAGAAATACACCGGTTCCAACTCGCCCAACATGACTACAAATTACCTAATAAGTTACCTGTAAACTTGGTCCAAACATTACAAACAACTTTCCTAATCCAACCTAAGGTATCCTAAAATGTAAATAATCGATCAAATTTAAGACTGTGTTCAATACCGGATTAAAAAAATGTGAAGCGCGTTCCAGTTCACGCGCACCAAACAGTAGAGTCCACTTGGCTTGACACTTAGAAAGAACAGCCCTACTTCTTCATATCTCAAAAGAAAAACATCAAGCAATTTCTAAAGACTGTTGACATCTAGTGGAAGCCATAGGAACTGCAACCAGGTTCCTATAAATAGGGCTTCCCATAGAAAKCTAATTGAAAACACAGTGACCTCAATTTTGTTTTTCCCTGGATGGTTTGTCCTCGCGGTTTCYCCTGCCAAATCAGTTTTGTTATACTCACATACAATATTTTAACAGTTTTAGAAACMTTAGAGTGTTTTCTATCCGYATCTACCAATTATATGCATATCCTAGCTTCTGGGCCTGAGTAACAGGCAGTTTACTTTGGGCACGCTTTTCATCCGGACGTGAAAATACTGCCCCCTATCCCTAAGAAGTTTTAACACAACGTTAATCATTGTGAAATAGTGTTATTACAAGTCACATTGCTCTAAAATAATTGTATTCCTTTAAACTGGAGTATAAAAATCTCTAAGCCCCAACAGTTTGCTTTTTGGCTTCTTTTATTTCATAATAAACGTAAATTAATATGTAGAGGTAAGTACTCACCAAAACACTAGTGCTGGTTTGGTAGTAGCCCTCCATAGATGATGAGGTGATCCCCATACAAGTTGCTGCTGCTGCTGCCATTCCCCATATGTTACTCTACAGAGAGTAGAGGAACAMACAGAGATATAATGAGGGGTGAGTTAGGTAAACAGGGGGAATGAGACTTTACAGACAGATGACTGAAGAAAGTGTCTGTGTGTGTTCTGCTCAACCACAAAGTGCTGGGTTAGACCAACCAGGAGCCCCACTGCCAGGTTGAAGTGCTGGGTTAGACCAACCAGGAGCCCCACTGCCAGGTTGAAGTGCTGGGTTAGGCCAACCAGGAGCCCCACTGCCAGGTTGAAGTGCTGGGTTAGGCCAACCAGGAGCCCCAGCTGGCCAGGGTTGAAGTGGCTGGGTTAGGCCAACCAGGAGCCCCACTGCCAGGGTTGAAGTGCTGGGTTAAGGCCAACCAGGAGCCCCACTGCCAGGTTGAAGTGCTGGTGAGGACAACCAGGAGCCCCATTACCAGGTTGAAGCCATTTCTTGAACTTTAGGGTACACTCAGCAACAGTGCTCCAGTCAGTGAGGGGCCAAAGGGTGGAAAATGCTTGTGATCCCAATACAAGTTGGTGCTCCTGTCCCCATCACCACATAATAGAGAAAGAGAGTAGAGAAACAAACAGATATACATTTATGAGGGAWGAGTTAGAGAAACAGGGAGAATGAGACTTTACAGACATATGCCTGAAGGAAGTGTCTGTGTGTGTAGACTCAAAAATAACGCTTGTAAAAGTTACTCACCCTGCTTTTATATTGTGTGCTCTGCCCATATCCAGAGCTGTGAACTACCAACCTGTCTGTTCTTTTTTGTTCCACAGATCAAAACTATTCACATCAAATTGAACTAGTTGCAGTCTGTTTCCTCTACTTTTAGATAGGAGGGTTGTCCTCATCTACCTCAGCCTGTTGTGCTGGGTAGATGTCAGCGGTGAACAATGAGAGCATCCTTGCTGACGGCCTGCATTTGTGGCAGCATATGTTGTTCCTTTGCATGTGGGCTCGGACTCTCATGATGTTCTCAAGAGATTTTTCCTGCATTCTGTTTCTCAGCATGTTTTTTCTATCAATGCCATCTGGAAGAAGYCACATTCACCAGCAGCATGGCTGAATGGCAAAGAAAGCATGGAGAGAGCAACATTTTTGAGTTCCTAATAATCTTTCTCCTCCGCAGCATGTCTAGTCTCCTCTAACCAGAACCATTCTATTTTACTGTCTTCTTTGTTGGACCATCCTTGAGTGTGGATCACTCTCCACTGTTGGTCAGCCTTTCCAGGATCTCCTTTGAAGAGAGGGAAGAAGGAGACAGCATCTAGACGCTAATGAGCACAATGCTCAGGGAGAGAGACTTMAGTGCCTCCAGTTGTTTGTTGTTATCCAGAAGTCTCACTGGGTTTTCATGTCCTGTACTATTTGTGGGTCTATTCCTCTGGCTTCAAAGAGGGCAAGGCGGAACTGAACCCCAAAGTCCACAGCCTCGAGCGGCAGGKGATACTCATCTATCAAGTCGAATTCCATGAGTTCGTTCCAGGTGTAGAATTATTGTGGCACAGCACTCCACAAGAGAGGAGTAGAAGGTCATTAGATCAGATAAAATGTTTCCTGGATTAGCTTGCTGAAAAGTTTGTTGATCTCCTACTATTGGCTGCAGAAACTTCAGGTACAGTAGGTTGCCTGGGTCAGGGTACATTTGCAGCATCGTTTCTCTCACTGTCTTTAATGATCTGAAAATGAAGCTTCTGCTCATCATACTGTGACAGTACCAGATTGACACACTCACTGATTGCTTCACCAACATCGATGGTGGTGTATATATGTCCTCATATTTTGAGATTCGCTGGGTGGCATTGGAAAACCATGTACGGTGCATTCATAAAGTATTCATGACCCTACTCTTTTRCAAATTTACCTTACAGCCTTATTCGAAAATGTATTAAATTATTATTATTCCTCATCACTCTACACACAATACCCCATAATGACAAAGCAAAAACMTGTTAARTTTTTGTTGTTGTAAATGTATAAAAAATGTAAAAWAMAAAAACATATTTACATAAGTATTCAGACCCTTTGCTATGTGACTCAAAATTGAGCTCAGGTGCATCKTGTTTCCYTTGATCATCCTCGAGATGTTTCTACAACTTAATTGGAGTCCACCTGTGCTAAATTCAATTGATTGGACATGATTTGGAAAGGCACACACCTGTCTATATAAGGTCCCACAGGTGACAGTGCATGTCAGAGAAAAAAACCAAGCCATGAGGTCGAAGGAATTGTCCGTAGAGCTCTGAGACAGGATTGTGTCGAGGCACAGATCTGGGGAAGGGTACCAAAAAATGTCTGCAGCATTGAAGGTCCTCAAAGAACACAGTGGCCTCCATCATATTTAAATAGAAGAAATTTGGAACCACCAAGACACTTCCTAGAGCTGGCCGCCTGGCCAAACTGAGCAATTGGGGAAGAAGGGCCTTGGTCATGGAGGTGACCAAGAACRCGAGGGTCACCCTGACAGAGCTCCAGAGTTCCTCTGTGGAGATGGGAAAATCTTCCAGGAGGACAACCATCTCTYCAGCACTCCACCAATCAGGCCTTTATGGTACAGTGGTTCTTCCTTTAAAAGTTGTGGCGTACTGCAGCACAGCTTGCGGGGTGCCGCAGAATTCTATGGSACATTATTTAAGTGTCAGCCATTGTTGCCAGAATCATAACCACAAATAACCACAATCTGCCACCATCTACCACAAACGGTCATGGCATTAGCTCAAAACATTTAAAGGAAGAACCACTGTAGAGGCACCTAAAGGATTCTCAGACCATGAGAACCAAGATTCTCTGGTCTGATGAAACCAAGATTGAACTCTTTGGCTTGAATGCCAAGAGTCACGTCTGGAGGAAACCTGTCACCATCCCTACGGTGAAGCATGGTYGAGGCAGCATCATGCTGGTCAGGATGTTTTTCAGCGGCAGGGACTGGGAGACTAGTCAGGATTGAGGGAAATATTAACGGAGCAAAGTACAGAGCTTGACAGTATCTGCAGAAAACGATGGGAGAAACTTCCCAAATACAGGTGTGCCAAGTGTCATACCCAAGAAGACTCGAGGCTGTAATCACAGCCAAAGGTGATTCAACAAAGTACTGAGTAAAGGGTCTGAATACTTTTGTACATTTTATTTTTAATTTGATAAATTAGCTAAAATGTCTAATTACTTTTTACTTTGTCATTATRGGTTATTGTGTGTAGATTGATCCATTTTAGAATAAGGCTGTAACGTAACAAAATGTGTGCGCTGTTCTGTGAAGGGAGTAGTACACAGCGTTGTACGAGATCTTCAGTTTCTTGGCAATTTCTCACATGGAAAAGCCTTCCTTTCTCAGAACAAGATTAGAATTACAAGTTTCAGAAGATTTTGTTTCCGGCCATTTTGAGCCGGTAATCGAACCCACAAATGCTGATGCACCAGATACTRAACTAGTCTAAAGAAGCCCAGATTTATTGTTTCCAGCTACAATAGTCATTTACACCAATGTCTACACTGTATTTCTGATCAATTTGATGTTATTTTAATGGACAAAAAAATTGCTTTCCTTTCAAAAACAAGGACATTTCTAAGTGACCCCAAACCTTTTTTTGAACGGTGGTGTTGTTCCTGTGTCAAACAATGTTCTTTCATTAGAAAATGGAGCAGCATTTCTCTTGTGTTTCTCTGTTTGTGCATGTGAAACAGGATCAGCGTGGTGGGCCCGCTTTTCTGATTTCCAATACCTACAGTAAGCTTCTATGTAATCTGCTGGGATGCTCTTAATCCATTCCATTATGCCTGTTCTCTAGCCCAGTCGTTGCAATATTTTCACCATATTTTGCACATTTACCTGGCATTCTGACAGTAGAATCATGTCTAGCCATTAAACTAGCCTGTCAAATCAGTTTATTCCTCTGTCCTCAGCTCTGCTCGTTACTCCCTTCTCCTGACTTCAGCATTCTGGCCAGAGACAAAGCACATTGTTCGATCCTCTCTCCCTCTCTCTGAAACGGTTGGATGATTATTTATCGGTTTCTCTCCTTTGCTCTGTTAGCTGTAATGACTGGTAGYACTGGGTACGGTCAGGGTACTAAGAACAAAGCAAATAATATGCAGCATCATCTGGATATGTGTGCAACAAAAGTTAAACATTCACCTTCTGCTACCATTTCGGTCAAGCCATCTACGCATACAGTTTGACGCATATGTTCGATAAATCCAACGCGTGCACCACACAGAACGCGCTGCAACTGCCTCTGCAACGCAGTGCTGCAAGGCTAACACAGCGTTCCATTGGACATTAAGGTACTTCTGAAGTACCAAAATGCAATGGCGCTATAAGTGTGATCGGGACGCGACTCAGCTGAGCTGCCTGCTGCAGCAGAAGCGCTCTCTGTCACAACAGTACTACACACACACACACACCCCTCCGGCCCGCACCTCCCTTCCAATGACTGCATTCGGAAAGTATTCAGACCCCTTGACTCTTTCCCCAAAGAATTTACGTTACAGCCTTATTCTAATATTGATTCAATTGTTRTTTCCCCTCATCAATCTACACACAATACCCCATAATGACAAAGCACAAACTGTTTTTTAGAAATATTTGTAAGTATTCAGACCCTTTACTCAGTACTTTAAGCAACTTGGTAGTGATTACAGCCTTGAGTCTTCTTGGGCATGAAGCTACAAGCTTGGCACACCTTTATTTGGGGAGTTTCTTCCGTTATTCTCTACAGACACTCTCAAGATCTGTTAGGTTGGATGGGGAGCGTTGCTGCACAGCTATTTTCAGGTCTCTCCAGAGATGTTCGATCGGTTTCAAGTCCGGGCTCTGGCTGGGCCACTCAAGGACATTCAGGAACTTGTCCCGAAGCCACTCCTGCGTTGTCTTGGCTGTGTGCCAAGGGTCGTTGTCCTGTTGGAAGGTGATACACCCCAGTCTGAGGTCCTGAGCGCTCTGGAGCAGGTTTTCAACAAGGATCTCTGTACTTTGTTCCATTCATATTTCCCTCAATCTTGACTAGTCTCACAGTCCCTGCCGCTGAAAAACATCCCCACAGCATGATGCTGCCACCAACATGCTTCACCGTAGAGATTGTGCCAGGTTTCCTCCAGACGTGATGCTTGGCATTCAGGACCCAAAAAATCTCTTGTTTTCATCAGACCAGAGATTCTTGTTTCTCATGGTCTGAGAGTCCTTTCGGGGCTTTTTGGCTAACGCCAAGTGGGCTGTCATGTGCCTATTACTGAGGAATGGATTCCGTCTGGCCACTCTACCAAAAAGGCCGGATTGGTGGAGTGCTGGAGAGATGGTTGTCCTTCTGGAAGGTACTCATCACCACAGAGGAACTCTGGATCTCTGTCAGAGTGACCATTGGGTTCTTGGTCACCTCCCTCACCAAGGCTCTTTTCCCCTGATTTCTCATTTTGGCCAGGCGGCCAGTAGAGTCTTGGTGGTTCCAAACTTCTTCCATTTAAGAATGATGGAAGCTACTGTGTCCTTAGGACCGTCAATGCTGCAGAATTTTGGCCCCAGATCTGTGCCTCAAGACAATACTGTCTCGGAACTCTACGGGCAACTCCTTCGACCTCGTGGCTGTTTTTTCTCTGACATGCACTGTCAACTGTGGGATCCTCATCTCGAGATGATCAACGGAAACAGGATGCACCTGAGCTCAATTTCGAGTCACATAGCAAAAGGTCTGAATACCTATGTACATTTCCAAAAATTCCCACAAAGCTGTTTTCACTTTGTCATTATGAGTATTGTGATGTCATTATGGGTATTGTGATGTCATTATGAGGTATGGTGTGTAGATTGATGAGGAAAATGTTTTATTTAATCAATTTTAGAATAATGCTGTAAATGTGACAAAATGTGGAAAAGGGATGGGGTCTGAATACCTTCCCCGCCATTCACTCACTCACTCACTCACTCACTCACTCACTCATCACTCACTCACTCACTCACTCACTCACTCACTCACTCACTCACTCACTCACTATCACTCACTCACTCACTCACTCACTCACTCACTCACTCACTCACTACATCACTCACTCACTCACTCACTCAGCAACAGCGGCCTGCCTTACTGCCTGATAGTCAACAGGTGATAGTGAAATTAATAGATAATACAAAAAATAGAACTACCATGGCGGCCGCGGTGCAATTGGGAAGTAACCCAAAAAAAACAACCGAGACCAGTACATTTTCACCCATAACATCGCTTTCAAAGTAGCCCAATTTGGCAGGAAAACCGCCAACATGGAAACCCCGGGTAGTCCTACTGTACTTTCATATTGGTGTGAGAGGGTTAATCATTTAGTTTTGATTGGCTAACGTTACTTAATGAAGACATGCTGTTAGCAACTCTGTGCTTTTGTCTTGAAGCTAAAATGTAACGAGTGTAGCCTACAGACGAGAAAATAAACCCTTTAATTGTCTGCACCTGCATGCTTATGAATTGTTGCATTATTCAACAGACTAATATGTTCTAGAAGAAACGTTTATGTCATTGTTGAATAGTTTGTGCTTACTGGCTATAGTGGCTACTGTGATATTTATGGTTACTTTGAGCTGAAGACCAAGAATGTTGCGTTGCCGGCGACAACGACAGGTAAGGCAAGGATGTAATGTGAATTGAAAATCTTCTCAGCTTCTCAGACTCTCCTTCATATTGTTGTGGTTTCAGATCTTCACTGTGTGTGAGCTAATGTTAGCTAATGCACAATCCCCTCAGCAGCTAACCTTAACCTGGCTAGCACTGTGAATCTAGCTAACTAATAACTCACTGTACAGCTGATGTGGCTGGAAGGACAACAACAAACCTTTCTGTAAGTTTATTGTACACAAACACATATTTTAAGGATTACTAGCTCCAGCACAGAACAATCTGTATTCTATGCCGGGGCCATACGTAAAGTCAACTGCCCCAAAATGATAGTTACACAGAACATGAATGTGGTGCGACTGGTGACTGGCCAACACTATTGCCAATCACCCCACACAGTAGGCAGGACATAAAAGGGTATATGTGGTTTCAACAACAATATCATTGTGGGAATAGGGCCTTTCATGGAGGAGCAAAGAATAGAGGAAAGAATATGTGAATAGATTTTCGCTGAAATATATGAGTTTGTAATGAACATTACTAAAAGATCAACTGTGGCCTCAATCAATACCATGAAATGATGTGATGTCTCAGTTTGGAAGTGAACTTTTAATATGTCCATCATATCACATGGTTGTCATGCGCACCGCAAAATATTGCCTTCAGATCAAACAGAGAACTGAATTGCCTGAGAACTTCAATTCGCTTACCAACTAGTTTTTGCATACGTTGCATGATTGTACCAATAAATGTGTCATCCTGTATATGTGTATACTGTATGTCCGATCTACAGTTCCCTACCCTGGATAGAGAAAAATGTTGCATTTTCTCAAGAAAATGGGCAAAACATGTGAAAACCTTTCCCAGTCTTCCCAGACAGGAGAGTAGGTCTGGCAGGTAACCACTCTCCTCCCCATCTCCTAGTACCCCTAGTCTCCAAGGCATATCCAGGGAGACAAGTGGAGGGTGTCATGATGATTAATAGACGCTGAGGGATAACCTTTGTACGCACAGAATTAGCAATTATGGCAGGAGCATGAGGATGTGTCTGGCTGCATCAAAGACCTGTCAGTCAGACTCCTCACAGAGCACCGCTAGCTGCTCACACTGTGGCGATAATCTCTGTAGACCGTGTGTGTGAGAAAGAGAGAGAGATATATAGAGAGGTGGAAGAAAGAGCGAGAGAGGTGGAGAGAAAGAGAGAGAGAAAAGGAGAAAGAGAGAGGAGAAAGGAGGGAGGTGGAGAGAGAGAGAGAGTCACATCAGTCGTTTAATAAATAATCGGACCAAGGCGCAGCGTGTGCGTAGAGTTCCACATATTTATTAAGGTGAAACTTCAAAGAATACAAAGCATAAACGAACGTGCAGTTCGTAGCGCACATTGGCACTAGACAAAACAATATCCCACAACGCAGGTGGGAAAAGGACCACACTAAGTATGATCCCCAATTGGAGGCAACGATCATCAGCTGCCTCAATTGGGAACCATAGTCACACCAACATAGAAATGAAAGACTAAGAACACCCCCTAGTCACGCCCTGACCTAAAACACCATAGAGAACCCCGAGGGCTCTCTATGGTCAGGGCGTGAACAGAGAGAGAGAGAAGAAGGGTGGCAAACAGTGTGAGGGATAGGGAGTAAAAAAACATAATTGGAAAATGGAGGGTAGCAGGACAAGAACATGTTACATAATAATGGTAGAATGGATACACTGAGCAGGCAGTGGTGTAAAGTACTTAAGTAGTTTTTTAGGGGTATATGTACTTTACTTTACTATTTTTATTTAGCCAACTTTTACTTTTACTTCACTACTTCCCTAAATAAAACAATGTACTTTTTATTCCATGCATTTTCCTTGACACCCAAAAGTACTCGTTACATTTTGACAGAAAATGGTCCAATTCACACACTTATCAAGAGAACATCCCTGGTCATCCCTACACAGATGTTTTGTTGGTAAAATTATGTCTGAATGTTGAGTGTGTCCCTGCTATCCGTCATAAAAAAAAAAACGTGCCGTCTGGTTTACTTAATATAAGGAATATCAAATGATTTATACTTTTACTTTTGAATACTTAAGTACATTTTAGCAGTTCCATTTACTTTTGATAATTAAGTATATTAAAACCAAATACTTTTAGACTTTTACTCAAGTAGTATTTACTGGGTGACTTTCACTTTAACTTGTGTCATTTTCTATTAAGGTATCTACTTTACTCAAGTATGACAATTGACTACTTTTTCCACCACTGCGAGCAAGGGTGGACTAGGACCACATCTAGGCCTGGAAATTTCAAGTGTACTGGCCCCTGAAGGGGGCTCAGTTCTGTCATATTTGTCAATTTCAGAAACCATTCACTCAATTGAGTCAGCATTGAGTCATATGTCAAAATACAGGCAGTATTTTCATCCAAATTCAAACCATAGAAGACTGTCCTACTTTCATGGTCAGCAGGCGGTGCAGCAGTGCAAATCAATAATCCATCAACCCTGTCAATAACCCCATCAACCCCTGTCAATAAACCCATCAAACCCTGTCAATAATCTCCATCAACCCTGTCAATAATCCCATCAACACCTGTCAATAACCCATCAACAATCCCTGTCAATAATCCATCAACCCTGTCAATAATCCATCAACCCCTTGTCAATAACCCATCAACCCTGTCAAATAATCCATCAAACCTGTCAATAATCCATCAACCCTGTC
>NC_036849.1:29517035-29545377 GCF_002910315.2 Salvelinus sp. IW2-2015
TATACATACACTTCAATTAGTATTTGGTAGCATTGCCTTAACTTGTTTAACTTGCGGTTCAAATGTTTCGGGTAGCCTTCCACAAGCTTCCCACAATAAATTGGGTGAATTTTGGCCCATTCCTCCTGACAGAGCTGGTGTAACTGAGTCAGGTTTGTAGGCCTCCTGTCGTCACACTCCTTTCAGTTCTGCCCACAATTTTCTATGGGATATGAGGTAGGGCTTTGTGATGGCCACTCCAATACATTTGACTTTGTTTCCTTAAGCATTTTCCACAACTTTTGAAGTATGCTTGTGGTCATTGTCCATTTGGAAGACCTTTCGACCAAGCTTAAGCTTCCTGACTGATGTCTTGAGATGTTGCTTCAATATATCCACTCATATTTCCTCCTCATGATGCCATCTATTTTTGACGTGCACCAGTCCCTCCGAGCAAAAGCAACCCCCCAACAACATGAGTTGCTCACCCCCATGCTTCACAGTTGGATGGTGTTCTTCGGCTTGCAAGCTCCCCCTTTTTCCTCCAACAAACATGGTCATTATGGCCAAACAGTTCTATTTTTGTTCATGACCAGAGCAATTCTCCAAAAAGTACGATCTTTTAATCCATGTTCAGTTGCAAACCGTAGTCTGGTTTTTATGTGCAGGTTTTGAAGCAAGTGGCTTCTTCCTTGCTGAGCGGCCTTTCAGGTTATGTCAATATAGGACTTGTTTTACTGTGGATAGATACTTTTTGTACCAGTTTCCTCTTGCAATCTTAACTCTTACAGCTAACCCCCCCTTCTTTCAAATTCCACCTGAAGACATACCAAATCTAACTGCCTCTAGCTCAGGCCCAGAAGCAAGATATGCATATTCTTGGTACCATTTGAAAGAAAACACTCGAAGTTTGTGTAAATGTGAATTGAATGTAGGAGAATATAACACAATAGATCTGGTTTAGAATAGTACAATGAAAAAAACATACGTTTCTTCTTTTAATTGTTGTATCATAATCTTTAAATGAACAAGATAAAACAAACATTCAGATGAAATATGGGACAATTTCAGTGAAAACATAAGAGGGCCAACAGTATTTGTGAAAAGTTTCAGAATGATAACTTCCAAAATGAGTGTGCTACATGACATTTATCATGAAGTCACCCAGGTGTCCTCACACAAGTAGCCAAATGTACCAAGTGGCCAAATTGGTGAAGGTATACATTTTGAAACAAATAACTATACAAAATACCAAAATGGTATTCTAAAACACACCCCCCCAAAAATGGAGAAAAAAATATTGAAAAAAAAATATGAAAAAAAAAATATATACATTTACAAAATAACATGGGTAACTATTACACACTTTCAAATTTTGGAAGACCCTCAGTCCTCTATCAATCAAATCAATTTAATATAGCCTTCGTACATCAGCTAATATCTCAAAGTGCTGTAAGAAACCCAGCTTAAACCCCAAACAGCAAGCAATGCAGGTGTAGAAGCACGGTGGCTAGGAAAAACTCCCTAGAAAGCGCCAAAACCTAGGAAGAAACCTAGAGAGGAACCAGGCTATGAGTGGTGGCCAGTCCTCTTCTGGCTGGCCGGGTGGAGATTATAACAGAACAGATTTTCAAACGTCATAGAATGACCAGCAGGGTCAGACACTAATAATCACAGTGGTTGTAGAGGGTACAACAGGACAGCACCTCAAGAGTAAATATGAACAGTTTAGGTTCCATAAGCCGCAGGCAGAACAGTTGAAACTGGAACAGCAGCAAGGCCGGGTGGACTGGGGACAGCAAGGAGTCATCATCCATGGAGTCCTGACGCATGGTCCTAGGGCTCAGGTCCTCCGAGAGAAAGAAGGAGAGAAAGAGAGAGCATACTTAAATACAACAGGACACCGGATAAACACAGGAGAAGTACTCCAGATATAAACAAACTGACCCTAGCCCCCGACACAAACTACTGCAGCATAAATACTGGCAGGCAGAGACAGGAGGGGTCAGGAGACCACTGTGGCCCCATCCGATGAGACCCCCGGACAGGGCCAAAACAGGAAGGATCTAACTGCTGTGCTGCTGATGCCAATGCCTATAGCAGTCTCTTTCTGCTGTAAAGCAGAGGGTCACCAAGCATGTGGTACAGGTGATGGGGACTTCATCTTGCAAACACAGCGACGCCTCCATGCTGTGCCCTTTTGGCCCTTAGGCACATCCATGCCTGCACAAATAAAATTTGGCAGATAAACACTTGTGCAGGAGCAGAAGGGACAGAGCGTGGTGCAGGGGTGCTGTAGCCAGCAAGCTCTTGATGAGCTGCCTCTCTGAAGGCTTTCTGTGAGAGGAAGGGCTTTCCACACTCTTAGCATTTCCTTGTGTAGGATGAATGCATTCACCACAGCAATGCCAATGAAATGATAGAAGGTCTTGTACCATTTCATCGTCTTATGGAGAACATTGTAATAGCCTATCAGCGCATCTGTATGGTCCACACCTCCCATGCTCTTGTTGTAGTCCTTTACTGCAGTTGGAATGGGGACATTTTTGGTGGGTCCATGCCCGTCACAAACCGTCCTTCACACAAACCTGTACAACATGAACATGATCCCCACTGAAGGACTTGTGGATTGGTGTGCACATCACCACCTCTCTGGTATCCATCCACTTTACAAACAGCAGGCCATCTTCACGGATCCATCGCATGGTCCCCCGCTCAGGCATGTCGTTCACCTTCGGAAAGCCCACCCTGTTGGTACGAATGGTGCCACAAGCCCACACTTCCCACTTCCTAAGGTCTGCAAACAGGGTAGGGCTTGTGTAGAAGTTATCCACAAACAGTTTGAAGCCCTTCCCTAGCAGTTGACAATCCAATAACTCCATTACAGAGTCATAGCTAAGTCCCTTACCGGTAGCAAAACTGTTCTTCCCCTCATAGACTAAAGAATTGCATGTGTAGGCACACACAGAATCAGCCAACACAAACAGCTTGTAACCCCACTTGGTTGGTTTGTTTCTCATATATTGTTTGAGGCAAATTCTGGCCTTTGAGGCCACCATCCTCTCATCTATTGACACGTTCTGGGCTGGCTGAAAGTAGGTCTTGCAGGCCTCAACAATGCTGTGGTAGAGAGGTTTGATTTTGCACAGTCTATCAAACGTTGCTGTGCCTCTCTTCTTGTCATTCGCTTCATCAACCTTTGGGTCACTGATATGAAGCGCCTGTGAAAGAACCAGAAACCTTTTGCAGGACATAACAGTCATGGGGAAAGGCAGTTGGTAGAGAGATGACTTTTTCCAGTAGTCCCTCAGGGTTTTCAGCTTTACCAGCCCCATGTAGATGACCAGTGAAAYGTAGCAGAAAAAGTCTGACATGGATATGGGCTTCCATGCTACCTTTTTGCCTGCTTGCTTCTTCTCCCCATACGTATTCGTGTTAGACACGAGCGAATCTACAACGGATTGTGTGAAAAACAYCTGAAAAAGCTGAAGGGGGCTGTAAATTGTGGTCGAGTTCACCTGAGGTCCTGGCTTCCTTTTCGGCCTAAAAGTTGGTTGGGGTGGCTCCACATCATCTTCTAGGACAGTGTGCCAACGCCCTTCTGTCCCTCTGTTAGCGGATGGCACACTTCCCCTCCTCCGCTTCTTTGTCAGTGCCTTCACACCTCTAGATGGCCCGGGAGGTGTTGAGCCAGAGACAGCAGGGGTCCAGCTGGATGAAGCAGCTTCAGAGGGGGATGGACACGCTGGCACTGGGGGCTCCCAGTCGGAGTCAGTGTCACTGTGAAAGAAAATGTTCAGTTAGAATAGTTTCACATATGAGCCCTGTATCAACAGGTATAATAAACAGATATAGAGTACAGGGAACATAAATGCTGTTCCATTTCACTTTGGCCATTGTTGTGGGCCTGCCTCAAATAGGCTATTTCATGTGGGGGTGGGGTGGAGCGGCAGACACCTCGACCATGCTCCCTCTAATCCATAATATGTAGACTGAGTGGAGGAAGCATGGTCGCTGTTTTGAGATGTGTGGGTTTGCTGTTACATTCTACTCCATTATATATATATATATATATATATATATATATATATATATATATATATATATATATATATATATATATATATATATATATATATATATATATATATATATATATATATATACACACACACACACAAACATAGGCTATGGGTCATTCACATACATACAAACATACCCCCACCCACAATTTATAGCCAATGTGTACTTTACACATTTCATTACATTTTTATATATTGCAAATAAAATGTAAAAACAATCACAAATAATATTTTATATTATTAATTTCAAACAGCATTAGCATGAGAAGAACTTACCAGTCCAAAACAATGTCCTCTCCGTTCAAAAAATATGCCTCCATTTTGGAATCATAGCTATGGTCGCTAACTGAGTACTCTCCAAAAGCAGATCTGTCTCACTTTCACGATCAATTTCCTCTATAATTTTGTCTACAGTCGTATATCTAGTCTTAGATTTAGCTTTCCCTGACTTATTCGCCATGATGTTCGATATATAAACAGCTGAAGATGCGCGTTACCGAAATAGTGCTGTGCGTAACAAGCTTGGCTCCTTCCAGTATTGAAGTATGATCTTCAATGACCATCTTTACGCCGGAGTTTACTACATGGGTTGGTCTTCCAACACAGAAACATTACATATTGCCGTTTACCTCTGCTCATTGGCTATCTACCCAGCTAGATTTCAAGACGATCAGTGGTCATTGGGTAAAAATAGTCAATTAACGAAACAGCGGTCATATAATTGGTGCACAATGAGGTCATTACTTGTTGTCTTTCAATCGGTTTCTTTCGGTCAATACTTCCCGCGAAATGACCCATCAAGTTTGGTTGTGGTATAAACAAACAGTTGATTGCAATGAAACCAAACATGACTGGATAAAGTCACGTTTAGTCTGTGTATTTGCGTCGAATGTTTAGTCGAAAATTGAATGACACGGAATTCACAACACCAGGGGTTCACAAAATGTTTTGTGTTAGGCTATAAAAATGGATTTAACCGAACAAAAGACATTCATTGTGTAACAATGAGCCTTGGGATTGCAAACAGAGGAAAATTGTCAAAGGTAAACAATTTATTTTATTGCATTCTGTGATTTTGTTACGCCTGTGCTGGTTGAAATAGTATTTTGGTATGGGGCTCTGTCCTRAGATAATCGCATCGTATTCTTTCGCAGTAAATCCTTTTTTAAATCTGACAACGCAGTTGAATTAGCAAGATTCTAGGCTTTTGAACCATGTGAGACACTTGTATTTTCAGGAATGTTTAATATGACTATTTATGGCGCTCACCGTATGTTGTCGAATTTAATCCCGCTACCGGGACCCGTAGCACAGAGAAGTTAAAAAGGTCCTTTGATGTTGTTCTGGGATTGATTTGCACTTTTCACACCAAAGTACATTAATCTCTAGGAGACAGAACGTGTCTCCTTCCTGCGTGGTCCCATGGTGTTTATACTTGCGTACTATAGGTTGTACAGATGAGCGTGGTACCTTCAGGCGTTTGGAAATTGCTCCCAAGGATGAACCAGACTCGTGGACGTCTACAATGTTTTTTCTGAGGTCTTGGCTGATTTCTTTAGATTTTCCCATGATGTCAAGCAAAGAGGCACTGAGTTTGAAGGTAGGCCTTGAAATACATCCACAGGTACACCTCCAATTGACTCAAATTATGTCAATTTGCCTATCAGAAGCTTCTAAAGCCATGACATCATTTTCTGGAATTTTCCAATCTGTTTAAAGGCACAGTCAACTTAGTGTATGTAAACTTCTGACCCACTGGAATTGTGATATAGTGAATTATAAGTGAAATAATCTGTCTGTAAACAATTGTTGGAAAAATTACTTGTGTCATGCACAAAGTAGATGTCCTAACCGACTTGCCAAAACTATCGTTTTTTAACAAGAAAATTGTGGAGTGGTTGAAAAACAAGTTTTAATGACTTCAACCRAAGTGTGTAAACTTCCAACTTCAACTGTATTTATTGTTCCATGTATGCTGCTATACCTGTCCTCCTTGGCACTGTTGTACGCCACCCTGCCACAGGAACATCATCTCCGGACTGACTGATTTGGAAGCAGCCAGCCTAGGCCTACAGACCATGTCTGTTATGTTGTTTCACTTGGCAGCATCTGCCTCGAGAGACCGTTGCCATTTCCCTCTTAATTTCTCCACACCACTCTTCTTGTTTTATCCATTATGACACTACCAAGCTCCTCAGAATAGTTATTTTGAAAATGTGCAGAAGACACGGAAAACAGAACCTGTTGCTTAGGCTATTGACCAATCACGTTCTGCAAAAATGCCGGACGAGTTCAAATAAGGAGGGGGTCCCTCTTCCTCCCCCCTTACATTTTGCAATATTTAATCAATCCATCCAAGAGAGTGGTTGTCCTGTGTGTGATTTACAACATGAAACGATCAGCCATTTTCCACAAAGTAAGATGAATAAATCCATGATGATGTAAGCATGCATGCTAATATCTTTCAAAACTAATCAAAGAATCGTATATATAAATATTTAAAAAACTACTCGTGACCCCTATAAGAAAAGGGCTGTGGTAAAACAATGGCCAAGTTATAGAAAAAAMAAATAAAGAGACATGATGCTTTGCATAAAAGTTACCTTAAACCACCACCCTCCACTGGTCTGCCTGGACTTTAATCTTGGGCTGAAGATTGGGAGCTAAATGCGTCATTATGCCTCATTCACATGCTAGCCTGATCTAGGAAACTCAGACATTTCCGACTTGCTAACTGGTTGAACATGACACGTGTATAACTACAACCAGTTAGAAAGTCACACATTTCCAAGTTTCCTACTTCTGACTAGCACATGAACCCGCCATTAATGTGTTGGTAAAGGACCCGACTCACTACACTACAGCATATCTGACCTTGAAAAAAGTCAGGGGACACCAGTAATTACACAACAGCCCTTCTTATCCCTGCACAGTCTTTGGAGAGGAGTCACTGAGGCGAGTCACTGATACGGTTTGATGCTCTCTGCCCGCTATCCAGACCAACAAGCCTCYATGGTGCAATTGTGGAGAGGGAGGAAGCAAGTGAGCAAAAGAAAATGAGAGAAAGAGACAGTCCGCAGATGAAACGGAGCTCTGACCTTTTTTGTGTSGCTGAGCCGGTTCACTCAAGTTGACAAAGTGACAAGAGAAGGACTTGTGAAAGAGACAAGTACACAAAAAATGACACCCTTAATTAAGGACTTGACTGAACGTATTCAATGGTAGGGTACACTGTATGGTACTACTAACCTACTACCTACTCAGCCTGGTCTCATAGACTAGACGTAACATAGTAAATGTAAATCTGCGATACTCAAATTAGTATGATTTGTTACGTTTGGCATGGTTTCTTATTAAGAGAGAAGGTTACTTAAGACAAAAGTAAAAGTAGGATGGTTGGATGGGTGGGCATATGACACGAACAGCTAGCAACCTAAAAGTTGCATGTTCGATTTATCACAGACAACTTTAGCATTTGAGCTAATTATTAACTCAACTGCTTAATATCTTTTAGCTACTTTGCAACTACTTCATGTTAGCTAACCCTTGCCTTAAACCTTTAAACTAACTTAATCACGTACAGTATTCACCTTTTAAACATTGAGCCTAAGTCCTCATTATTCTTCGGCGGGGGGGGGGGGGGGGGGGGCTTTCTAATGGACTGTCTGTCTTTAGCACGTTTATCATCAAACTCAACTGCATAAAACGTATATATTACAGCTGTCTACATCAGTCTAACATTGCTATTGATCTGCTGACATAGCACCCCATATGTGCCTTTTTCAAGGAAATGACTGCAATGTCTCTCCTTGAGTTAATATCAGCTAACTCAGGCCATCAAGTGGCCATTACAACACTGATAATACTGTAAGTAATCATTTGCGGGGTCCTCAATGTCAGCTTCCTTTGAAATAGAAAGGTCCTTGGGAAGAAATCCTTTCCCTCATTGTGAAGAGATGAGAATGAGAGAAATCTGACAATTCTCCTGGGAAAATAAATCATGAATAATGTATAGCCTACACATCTGGGAAAAACAGATATTTTAGAAATCTGTGTATTTTATCAAGGATAGAGCAGGAATGAATGATTCATGGATTCACTCTCATAGTATCACCATTTAGCCACAAGCTACAGCAGTAATCCCTTTACCAGTAGAACATCCACGTCTTTCAATCCATTACAAAATAAAAGAGAGAAAATACCAAARGATAAGGTATTTTGGTCTCAAATTCTCAGCAGCAAAATGTTCATGACAATTTACAATTTTCCGGTAGCATATCCTCCTTTCCTCACAAACTCATATTTAAACTGTCTTCCCAGTCTGGTCACTTTTGTTTGCTTCCGTACTGCTTGTCTCTCCCCCTCTCCCACTCTCAAGTTTCAAGTTTTATTAGTCGTATGTACAGGATACACATGGTATGCACGGCGCTGTAAAGTACTCAAGTAAAAATACTAGAAAGTACAACTTAAGTCGTTTTRTGGGGTATCTGTACTTTACTTTATTATTTATATTTTTTACAAGTTTTACTTTTACTTCACTACATTCCTGAATAAAATGATGTACTTTTTACTCCATACAATWTCCCTGACACCCAAAAGTACTCGTTACATTTTGAATGCTTAACAGGACAGGAAAATGGTCCAATCCACACACTTATCAAGAGAACATCCCTGGTCATCACCACTGCCTCTTATCTGGCGGACTCACTAAACACAAATGCTTAATTTGTAAATGACGTCTGAGTGTTGGAGTGTGCCCCTAGCTATCCGTAAATAAAATGAAACAAGAAAATGTTGCTGTCTGGTTTGGTTAATTTAAGGAATTTGAAATGATTTGTACTTTTACTTTTGATACTTAAGTATATTTAAAACCAAATACTTTTAGACTTTAACTCAAGTAGTATTTTACTGAATTTACTTGTAATTGTCTGCATCATTTCCAATCCCCCATATATTTTGGGTAAATATATATATCCATACACGCATGCATACATATACATATATATACATACACATACCTATATAGACATACATACTTTTTAAAAGAAMATACCTTTATTATTATTCCCCGCAAACCCTACCACCGATCCCCCAATTGGAGTAAACTAATAAACACTTCTGCTTTTACCTTAAATTTATACATCTTATACACATTTTACAGACACAGTCTACTTTACAATAGTTGACTCATCTTTGTTGGCTGACTCATCTTTGTTGGTTATCAAGCCTACAACTGTGGTGTCATCAGCAAACTTGATGATGGAGTTGGTGTCGTGCAAAGCCACACAGTCATGGGCGAAAAGGTAGTACAGGGCAGAGGACACACCCCTGGGGGGCCCCTGTGTTAAGAGTCAGTGTGGAGGAGGTGTTGTTGCCAATCCTCASAGCCTGTGGTCTGTCCATCAGGAAGTCCAGGATCCAGTTGCAGAGGGTAGTGTCCAGACCCAGGGCTCTGAGCTTGGTGTCGAGCTTGGAAGGAACAATAGTGTTGAATGCTGAACTGTAGGCAATGGACAGCATTCTCACATAGGTCTTCCTCTTGTCCAGATGTGTTAGAGCCATGTGAATAGCTCCTCTCACCATCTCCTCTCACCATCTCTAGCCTGTCACATTTACTAGCTATAATAGCCTCTGACGTAATAGCTTGCTCAATGGCAGTACCTTGGCCTCCTCACACTTTGAACTGCCCAGCCTGTCCAATTTCGCGTCTCCTGCTGATTTCCGTCTGAACTATATGGAGACCAGGTCCGCCTCTAATTTGATAGAACCATGTGCCCACCAGTCTCATCTCTAAACTGTGTTTCACAGAATAAAACCAAAGCTTTTCCCTCCCGGTATTACATTTCCTTTGATGAATGTCAATGAGAAACTTTTCCATCGATTAATTTGCAATTCTGGACTATGGTCCGCATGGGGGTTTTACATATTCTGGTTTGTTCTCATAGTCTTTTATMTATTGTATTTGACGAATGTTGAGCTGCTGTGCAAGTGAATATGAATAGATATCACAACACTTGGGCAGATGAAAAGCTCACAAAGTGCAGCCCTGCACGCCTAAATAAACACAGGATTTCCAACTGAGCAAATCACATATAGGTTTTGCTCTTCATTCGTCAAATGTATGCTTGAGTTTACATCAACGTTTACATCAGACTAGACAGAGATTCACTCAGCCATAGCAACAAGACGTCCCCTTTACCCTTGAGGGGATTTAAGGATAATGGATAAACTGGGGAGCATCACAGAAACACTTCGGTATCACAATTAGGAGATAAAATCATCTAGCATTTCCTTGAAGCTAAATTGGCCGTGACAGGAGTGTGWTGTGTGCAGTCTGTAGTGTGTAGCAGGCTGGGAAGATGGCAAGGCATGGGCCTTGTGTGTTTAAAGCGGCGATGGTGCTGTGAAGTCAAGTCAGCCTCAAGCAACCCCATTGATTTTCCCCAGTCCCCACACGCCTTCTCTCACAGCCCCGGTGTAGAGGAGCGTTATGCCCCATGACATCTGATGCTTCTCTGCGTCAGTATGTTCAGTACAGATTGCGTTCCTATGGCGGCTATTAGTAAAATCAACTGCAGAGCAATTATAACCCTCAGTGGCTTGTGGTATAGCTTAGCTTTACACTGTTTTGTCTAATGCGCTGATCCCCCCCTTGTTCCTCCCGCCATATAAGCTTATTAATTAATATTCATTTCACGAGACAGCAAGGGGAGAGAAGCCCCTTTCAATTATGCTTAAGCACGCCATTCACAGGCAGGACCTTCATTAGCGAAGTAGCAGGCTGTGGAGACGCCCGTTAATTTGGGCTATTCAAAAAATTTGCAGACGTCAACATTTGTTACTGTTTCACTTRGTGGCAACTCCAGGAAATCACAACAACATACTGGCTATGTTTTTTGAAGTGCCAGCATTCTGTCTCAATAACATGAAACCTATTCGGGCCATACTTGGGAACATTGGCATCAGCCAATAACAAACGTCAGTCATACACCCGTGATCTAGTTGCTTTGGTTATCCGAGCATGCTGTTGGACTTCTTTTAAGGAAGCTTTCATGTAATGTTGCATCAAGTCCAATGCCGTCAATGATTTTAATTGGCTGATACGGAATTTGAACCCAATATAATCACGGCCAGCTGTGCAGGTTAGCACAGGTCTAAGCCTGTCAGGCTATCTGATGGGAACAGCTAACATATAGCGTTTGTTCACTCACAACTATGTCAATGATTTTAATTAGCCAATGCGCATTTTGACACAGAGAAAAAAACGAAAAACTTTTTCTAATGTTCGGAAGTACTGTAACGTTCATCATCTGGAGGAGAAGAAGAGGACCAAGATGCAGCGTGGTATGTGTCCATAATGTTTTAATAATAAAACTGAACACTGAAACAAAACAATAAACCGACACACGAACAGTCCCGAAAGGTGAAACACAAAAACACCAAACAGGAAATAACCACCCACAAAACACAACAGAAAACAGGCTACCTAAATATGGTTCCCAATCAGAGACAATGACTAACACCTGCCTCTGATTGAGACCCATATCAGGCCAAACGAGAAACCCAACATAGAAACACAAAACATAGATAACCCACCCAACTCACGTCCTGACCAACTAAAACAAAGAAATAACACAAGAACTAGGGTCAGAACGTGACAAGTACAGCCCCGGTAGGTTCTTCCTGGTTCACTGAAGAGGGACATTTTTCAGGAGACCTGACTGTGCCTGTTATTCATACTAGATTATTTTATTCAATTTATTCAACCAGTTATTCTCAAGGAGTTATTCTCAAATCCCTTGAGAGTAAACATAACTTCACAAGAGAACTGGCAGAAGTAAGTGAACCAAAGTTGCCCTTTTCCCCTGTAAATCAGATACAGCTGGAGGAGTTGAATCCTTAGGGAGATGATTCTGTTTGTTTCAGTCAAATAGTGATAGGGAAGAAATCACCTCAGAGCACTCAGAATTCCCTTAGAGTGAGCAAGTTGCTTAAAAAGACCAAAGAGTTCAGAGCTTTGTGTGTGTGTGTGAGAGTGTGTGTGTGTGTGCGTGTGTGTGTGTGTGAGAGAGAGAGAGAGACAGAGAGAGAGAGACCTAGAGAAGAGTCCCCTAAACAAGCTAGTCCTGGGGCTCTGTTCACAAACATAAACAGACCCCACAGAGCCTCAGGACAGGAACAGCATCTCGATTAGACCCAACCAAATCATGAAAAACCTAAAAGATATTTACTTGACACTTTGGAAAGAATTTACKAAAAAAACTGAGCAAACTGGAATGATATTTGGCCCTAAACTAAGAATACACAGTGGCAGAATACCTGACGATTGTGACTGACCCAAATGTTAGGAAATCTTTGACTATGTTCAGACACAGTGAGCATGGCCTTGCTATTGAGAAAGGCCGCCGTAGGCAGACCTGGCTCTCAAGAGAAAACAAGCTATGTGCACACTGCACTTCCTAACCTCCTGCCAAATGTATGACCATATTAGAGACACARATTMRCCTCAGATTACACAGACCCACAAAGCATTCCAAAACAAATCAAATTTTGATAAACGCCCATATGTATTGGGTGAAATAACACAGTGTGCCATCACAGCAGAACATAGTACATAGTCATAATATGACATTTGAATGTGTCTATTCCTTTGAAACTTTGAGTGTAATATTTACTGTTCATTTTGATAGATAATAAACAAAAGTGAAATTATCAATTTCACTTGCATTGGCAATATAAACATATGTTTCCCGTGTCAATAAAGCCCTTTGAATTGAATTGAATTGAGAGAGAGAGACAGAGAGAGACAGAGAGAGAAAATCTAACCACTTCTTGGAAAATTGGAAAACTCTAAACAAACAACAACACGAAGAGTTATCTATCCAAAATGATGTATGGATAAACCACTTCTCCAATCTTTTTGACTCGATAACAAGGAACAAACAGTAAAAACATATCCATGATCAAATACAAATCTTGGTATCAACTATTAAAAACTAACAGAAGACACTGGATTCTCCAATTACATTGACTGAACTACAGGACAAAATACAAACCCTCCAACACAAGAAAGACTGTAGGATTGATGGTATCTTAAATTAAATTATAAAATATACAGACCACAAATTCCAATTGGCTATACAAAAAACTCTTTATTATCATCATCAGCTCTGACATATTCCCCAATATTTGGAACCAAGGACTGATAACCCCAATCCACAAAAGTGGAGACAAATTTGACCCCAATAACTACCATGGGATACGCGTCAACAGCAACCTTGGGAAATTCCTCTGCATTATCATTAACGGCAGACTCGTACATTTCCTCAGTGAAAACAATGTACTGAGCAAATGTCAAATTGYCTTTTTACCAAATTACCATAAGACAAACAAATCAAAGGCAAAGTCTTCTCATGATTTGTTGATTTCAAAAAAGCTTTCGACTCAATTTGGCATGAGGGCCTGCTATTTAAATTGATGGAAAGTGGTAATGGGGGAAACATAAGACATTATAAAATACATGCACACAAACAACAAGGGTGCGGTTAAAATTGGCAAAAAACACACATTTCTTCCACAGGGCTGGGGGGTGAGACAGGGATGCAGCTTAAGCCCCACCCTATATATCAACGAATTGGTGAGGGCACTAGAACTGTCTGCAGCACCCGGACTCACCTTACTTGTTTGCTGATGATCTGGTGCTTATGTCCCCAACTGTCACGCCCTGACCATAGTAAGCWGTTTTTTTCTGTGTCGGTTGGGGCGTGAGATTGACTTGGGTGGGTCATCTAGGTGTTTTTGTATTTCTATGGTGGCCTGATATGGTTCCCAATCAGAGGCAGCTGTTTATCGTTGTCTCTGATTGGGGATCATATTTAGGTAGTCATTTTCCTTATTTGTGTTGGTGGGATCTTGACTATGTGTAGTTGCCTGTCAGCACTATTGTGTATAGCTTCACGTTGCGTTTGTTCATTTTGTTGGTTTGTTCGGTGTTCATTCATTAAAAGAGAATGTACGTATACCACGCTGCGCCTTGGTCTCATTCTAACGACAGACGTGACACCAACCAGGGAGGGCCTACAGCAGCACTGAGATATTCTGCACAGATTCTGTCAGACCTGGGCCCTAACAATAAATCTCAGTAAGACAAAAATAATGGTGTTCCAAAAAAGGTACAGTTCCCAGGCCCACAAATGCAAATTCCATCTAGACACCGTTTCCCTAGAACACACAAAATACTATACTTACCTCTGCCTAAACATCAGCACCACAGGTAACTTCCACAAAGCTGTGAACGATTTCTGAGAGACAAGGCAAGAAGGGCCTTCTATGCCATCAAAAGGAACATAAAATTCAACATCCCAATTAGGATCTGGCTAAAAGTACTTGAATCAGTTATAGAACCCATTGCCATTCATGGTTGTGAGGTCTGGGGTCCGCTCACCAACCAAGAAGTTATTGGGGRGGCAGGTAGCCTAGTGGTTAGAGTGTTGGGCCAGTAACCAAAAGGTTGTTAGATTGAATCCCCGAGCTGACAAGGTAAAGATCTGTCGTTCTGCCCCTGAACAAGGCAGTTAACTCACTGTTCCTAGGCTGTCATTGTAAATAAGAATTTGTTCTTAACTGACTTGCCTGGTTAAATACTTTTTTGTAAACATTCTTTTTAAATCAAAATCCAGAAKAGAGCGGTTAAATTCTACAACCATCTAAAAGGAAGCGATTCCCAAACCTTCCATAACAAGGCCATCGCCTACAGAGAGATGAACCTGGAGAAGAGTCCCCTAAGCAAGCTGGTCCTGGGGCTCTGTTCACAAACATAAACAGACCCCACAGAGCCCCAGGACAGCAACAGAATTAGACCTAACCAAATCATGAGAAAACAAAAAGATAATTACTTGACACATTGGAAAGAATTTACAAAAAAACAGAGCAAACTAGAATGCTATTTGGTCTTAAAGAGAGAGTACACAGTGGCAGAATATCTGACCGCTGTGACTGACCCAAAATTAAGGAAATCTTTGACTATGTACAGACAGTGAACATAGCCTTGCCATTGAGAAAGGCCACCGTAGGCAGACATGGCTCTCAAGAGAAGACAGGCTATTTGCACACTTCCCACAAAATAAAGTGGAAACTGAGCTGCACTTCTTAACCTCTTGCCAAATGTATGACCATATTAGAAAAACATATTTCTCTCAGATTACGCAGAACCACAAAGAATTGGAAAACAAATGAAATTTTGATAAACTCCCATATCTTTTGGGTGGAATACTAGTGTGCCATCATCACAGCAGCAAGATTTGTGACCTGTTGCCACAAGAAAAGGGCAACCAGTGAAGAACAAACACCATTGTGAATACAACCTATATTTGTGTTAATTTATTTTCCGTTTTGTACTTTAACTATTTGCACATTATTACAACACTGTATATAGACATAATATGACATTTGAAATGTCTTTATTATTTTGGAACTTTTATGAATGTAATGTTTACTGTTCATTTTGCATTGTTTATTATCTATTTCACTTGCTTTGGCAATGTAAACATATGTTTCCAATGCCAATAAAGCCCTTAAATTGAAATTGAGAGAGAGAAAGAGAGAGAGAGAGAAAGAAAGAGAGAGAGACAGAGACAGAGAGCAAGCGAGAGAGAGAGACAGAGAGAGAGATATATAGAGAGAGACAGAGAGAAAGAGAAATAGAGACAGAGAGAAAGAGAGAGAGCGAGAGAGAGAGAGTGAGATGTATATGTATATAGACAAATTACTTTATTTGTTTGGAACTTTTGTGAGTGTAATGTTTACTGTACATTTTTTAAATGGTTTATTTCACATTTGTTATTATCTATTYTTATCTATTTCAAATCAATTCAAATTGTATTTGTCACATGCGCCGAATACAACAGGTACAGTGCCTTGCAAAATAATTCATCCCCCTTGGTGTTTTTCCTATTTTGTTGCATTACAACCTGTAATTTAAATATATTTTTATTTGGATTTCATGTAATGGACATACACAAAATAGTCCAAATTGGTGAAGTGAAATATAAAAAATWAAAAAAACATGGAAAAGTGGTGTGTGCATATGTATTCACCCCCTTTGCTATTAAGCCCCTAAATAAGATCTGGTGCAACCATTTACCTTCAGAAGGAAGTGCTCACATAAATTGTTAAATAAAGTCCACCTGTGTGCAATCTAAGTGTCACATGATCGTTACATGATCTCAGTATATATACACCTCTTCTGAAAGGACCCAGAGTCTGCAACACCACTAAGCAAGGGGCACCATGAAGACCAAGGAGCTCTCCAAACAGGTCAGGGACAAAGTTGTGAAGTACAGATCAGGGTTGGGATATTAAAAAATCTCAGAAACTTTGAACATCCCACAGAGCACCATTAAATCCATTATTAAAAAATGGACAGAATATGGCACCACAACACACCTGCAAAGAGAGGGCTGCGCACCAAAACTCACAGACCAGGCAAGGAGGGCATTCATCAGAGAGGCAACAAAGAGACCAAAGATAACCCTGAAGGAGCTTCAAAGCTCCACAGCGGAGATTGGATTATCTGTCCATAGGACCACTTTCAGCTGTACACTCCACAGAGCTGGGCTTTATGGAAGAGTGGACAGAAAAAAAGCCATTACTTCTAGAAAAAAARAAGCAAACATGTTTGGTGTTCGCCAAAAGGAATGTGGGAGACTCCCCAAACATATGGAAGAAGGTAATCTGGTCAGATGAGACAGAAATGTAGCTTTTTGGTCATCAAGGAAAATGCTATGTCTGACGCAAACCCAACACCTCTCATCACCCCGAGAATAACATCCCCACAGTGAAGCATGGTGGTGGAAGCATCAAGATGCGGGGATGTTTTTCATCGGTGGGGACTGGGAAACTGGTCAGAATTCAAGAAATTATGGATGGAGCTAAATACAGGGGAATTCTTGAGGGAATTCTGTTTCAGTCTTCCAGAGATCTGAGACTGGGACAGAGGTTCACCTTCCAGCAGGACAATGACAAATACTGCTAAAGCAACTCTCGAGTGGTTAAAGGGGAAACATTTAAATGTCTTGGAATGGCCTAGTCAAAGCCCAGACATCAGTCCAATTGAGAATCTGTGGTATGACTTAAAGATTGCTGTATATCAGAGGAACCCATCCAACTTGAAGGAGCTGGAGCAGTTTTGCCTTGAAGAATGGGCAAAAATCCCAGTGGCTAGATGTGCCAAAGTTATAGAGACATACACCAAGAGACTTGCAGCTGTAATTGCTGCAAAAGGTGGATCTACAAAGTATTGACCTTGGGGGGTAAATAGTTTTTTTGTCGAATTTCTTGTTTGTTTCACAATGAAAAACATTTTGCATCTTCAAAGTGGTAGGCATGTTGTGTAAATGAAATGATACAAACCCCCCCAAAAAATCTATTTTAATTACAGGTTGTAGGGCAACAAAATAGGAAAAATGCCAAGGGGCGTGAATACTTTCGCAAGCCACTGTACAGACCTTACTCACAAGCCCTCAACCAACAATGCAGTTCAAGAAGTAGAGTTAATAAAATATTTACTAAACAAAATAAAGTGAAGAAAAAATATAAACAAAATCAAAAAMTAACACAAGAAAAAACAACTGCTTTGGCAATGTAAACATATGTTTCCCATGTCCTTTGAATTGAATTGAGAGAGAAAGAGAGAGAGAGTACAGAGTGTTTTTGAGCACAAGTGTTATGTGACTGTGCATAGTGTGTAATGAAAAAAGCTCTTGACAGACTCCGAACAGGTGAGAACGCTCTTATATGCACTAATGGAAAGAACGTTAGGAAATTGTGTGTCAAAGCTATCATGGCTTACAGGTTTCAGTGTGAATATTCCCCACACACCATGCTCTATGTTTAAAGAGAACAGAGGGCCAGCCATATGATTAAAATGTACCAAAGAGCTGTCAATAGACTGAAATGGAAAAATATGTCGCCCAAGCAGACAAATAAACATCTTAGAAGCACAGGCTGATTTTCACATTGACGCAAATGTCCTACTGCATATTTCAGCGGAGTAGCTGAGTGACTGAAATGAGAGAGATACTGAATGTTCCAAAACGATCCTCCACTGAGTGATGCTCAAGCTGTGAAGTTAGACGAGGCAGGTGGGACGGGAGCGGGAACTAAACATCCATTAACACCAACACAGCCCTCGGCCGTGATGCTCACATAATGAACAGCCGCTGACAAAGCCTCAGCTGGTGTAGCAACACGAGGAAGCAAGGCAAAGATCAAAAGGCTAATGTTCCCATGACAACATAATGCCTGTCATCAAGGAAAGGGATTATGATTTCAAATGCACAGGTGGCTAGCCCCTTGTTGTTGATTGGAGTCCAGATCTTGGTTTTTGGGACTAAACCTGGCTAAGTTACACTGTCCACATAAGAATACCTGCCCAATACATTGCTTCATTCTTAGTAGTGTACTAATGTTGATATGTCTCTCTGCTAGGTGCAAGGCAGTTCAAGTGTAGTGAATGCTGAGCTGAGATATAAACAAGTCCTGTCTTTACTGACTAATAAAACAAATTGGTTGATTTTTAATTCAGCATGTTGTTTAAACACAACAGAGTTCCTTGGCAGAGCTTCAGATTGGCGCCAAAACAACTTGACGTAAACAACTGCAGCGTTCCACACGATTAAAAAATCCCACACAGGTTCCCTCAAAAATCCCTTACATCGCTTTTTAGCGCAGGCCTATAATACTCTGTAACTAGAACTTTAATGGGGAGACCTAAGTAGACAACTGCCCCCCCCCCCCCCTTAAAAGAGTTAGATGCACTATTGTAAAGTGGTTGTTCCACTGGATATCATAAGGTGAATGCACCAATTTGTAAGTCGCTCTGGATAAGAGCGTCTGCTAAATGACTTAAATGTAAATGTAAATATTACTGAGGTGAGCTGATGCCATCACTTCCGTGCATTACACAGAAAAGGTTGTGCGGAGATACTTCCCTCTGCTCTGCTGAGAGAGTGAGAGAGAGGGGGCGAAGGGGGAGAGAGAGAGAGAGAGAGAGATGAGTGAGCGGAAATAGTGACTCTACAGCATCAGACAGGTGTATGAAGTGGAAGCATCACCCAGGGGCAGATTCAGAGTGACAGGGAAAATCTCCCAACGGGAATTGCTAGTTCTTTTATAACTGCTGGGGAGGAAAGTGTTTTCTTGGGGGAAGCCCAACTCTCAGCAGCTCCAAACCAGGCAATATGTGCACTAAGTCGTATGCAACAGGATTTGGTCAATTAGGCATAAAAGTGTGTGAAGATGCTGTTCGATAATCAAGCACAGGCCGGGAAAAAAGCCTCCATCGATCTAAGCAAAAACCATCAATATAAGGACAGCTTCACTTGTATATCGCATGGAGCTACAAAATCCAGAAACACAGCAACCACATAAGAAATGACCCTAAGTACCGGGGGCTGGTCTAGTGGTAGTGCTGCCACCCCTGGACCACATATGCCCCTAGAGGCAACGGCTTGATCCCCCGTTCCACCACTCAATTTCACTCATATTCCTCTCTTATAAATGCCCTGCCAATAACACAAAATCTCCCCCAGTCCCCTGAAAGAAAAGAAAGGACCCTTAAATAATTAACATAATTATGAAATGACTACAACCTTTTGCACACCTGACTAAAACAGACTGTTGTAATTAACTGGGGTTACCATCATTGTCTGTAACAGGCTTAGACACCATGTACCAGAAGTCCCGCTACCATTGCTAATATAATGCGACATAATCACATTCAGAAAGTGCTAATCAAATTTCATGCTCCTACAGACTTTTGTGGGTAGTGTCCTCAGCCTGAGAGACCTTTTCCTGCCAGAGCAGGATCAACTGAGGGTATAATCAGCTATGCTTACAGCCACAGTACGCAATTACCGTGAGCAATTACAGATGAGCCAGAAGTGGATTCCCTGAGGGGATGTGAAAGTGTGGAACAAACTAAAGGGAAATCATTCGACATTTAGCTCTTATCAAATGGTCTACCAAGACTTTACATACGCAAACATATCACCTCGGTGACAAAGTTTGATAGATTTCTTCAGGTATTGTTAGTGCATAAGACACTTCACACACGCTCAACCACTTATGGATGTGTGGAAGAATACCCTTCTCAGGCAAATGTGTGCAGCCATGTCAGGGTCCAGGAACAGAAACATGCACATTGATGCTTCATGTATGTGGCATCAGGAAGTGATCTACTAGAACCACATCAGAGGAGGCTGGTGTGAGGAGCTATAGGAGGACGAGCTTCTAGCCATTCCAATGAGCTTGTCCTTCTATAGTTCGTCCCACCAGCCTCCTCTGGACCACATATTGTTTTGTGACATGTTGACCTCTCACCATTACAATAACAGGGGAGGTTAGCATATTTTGGGGGAGTATGATATTTATGCCTCTGTAACTTTCTCATTCATCATTATTTACGATTCGTTCAGGATTATCCGTAATCATGGTAGCATCCACATTAATGTAGAAGTGTTTAGAAACATATTCTATTCTTATTTCCAATAAAAGTGACTCCAAAATGACACCATACATTATTTACCCTTAATTTCTATTGGGCACAAAATAATCTAAAACACAACCAAAACCAACAGCAAATGCATCCAACAAGTTTGTAGAGTCACAAGCTTGATGTAATCATAGCGTGCTAGGAATATGGAACCAAATACTAAACTTTTGACTACTTTAATACACATAAGTGAGTTTGCCCCAATGCGTTTGGTCCCCTAAAATGGGAGGACTGTAAAGTGTTGTAACTTCTAAACGGTTCACTCGATCTGGATGAAAATACCCTCAGACTAAACCRGAAAGTCTGCACTTTAAATCAAATCAAAAGTGCTGGAGTACAGATCCAAAACAACCAAAAATATGTCACTCACTGTCCCAATACTTTAGGAGCGTATTATCTGTTTTCACACTCATGCCTGCTTCATGTGCTAACACAGCCATCTTCATGCATCGCCATCTAGCCATGAGCCACCATCATGAATCTCACTGTATGTGGCTAGTGGCTACAGTTTAGAGCCTGCTGTAGACTAAAAGTTCAAATTGCAGAGACAGATTAATGATCTAATGTAAGGTGCATGTTTTACAAAAAGCTTTCCTAAAAAACTTTATGGAAGTGACATTTCCTGTCCCAATCACAGCCCCTATGCTGAAAAYCATTCAAATATGCCCTCGATTGGGCCTACATCAACAAAATACTTAATTGCACAGAAACAAATTGTTCATAACCCCATGTTGCTCCTCAGGGTTAGGGGAGGGACACAGTTGAACTACTATCACATTTAATTGAGACAAAAACATTTTACATTTTCATCAAGAGCTTGGTAGGGTTGTGGGAAAGTTCATTTGACTACAAATGTCTTCATTGGCTCATTAAACTCTCTGAATTCCTCTCTAATTATCCAAGTCCAAGATCTAGCAGCAGGCAGGCAGTATTTACTGTTTGTCAAAGTAGTAACTTCAAACATGTTCTCACTGTCTTACTCAGTGTGAAAAGCTGTGGTAGCAAGCATCTAACATTTCTTGACCTTAAACTTATTAGCTTCCCTCCTTGTCTACAGGGCTGCCTCATTTAAATACATCACCAACAATTTTCTTTGCAAACGCTATGTTCTATCCAGGGCCGGCGCCAGAAAAAATCAGTTGGACGGTACCTTTGATTTCCATAGGCAGGCACGTTTGTCCCGGGACCTCCTATGTGTGAACGTGAACAAGCTTGTGAGTTTCAAGTTTATCCTACCATTTCTACCGATCTGCATGCCAGTTATTATTTAATTGTTTAATTTCAAATAAAACATTTTTGCTTCTCAAAATCATTGTCATGTGTCATGCTGGTATAAAGGATTTGGAGAAAGGCGCAGGAATACATAATAGGGTTTTTTAATWCATCCATAACACTTATACAAAACACTGGGATGTACCCAAACAAAAGAGCAAGGATAAACCTCGTAGAACAACACGGGACGAGACCCGTAATACACGCAGCACAAAAAAACACCGCACCAGCACTGAAGCTGAAACACCGCATAGGTACTCACACGACCAACGGACATGAGAACAATACCGACAAGGACAATGGGGAACAGAGGGCACATATATAACATACTAACCCCCCCCCCCCCCCTCCGACGCGCTGCACTACACCGGCCTCGGGGACCGACCACAGGGGCGTGGTGCGGGTCGGTCAGGGCGCTGACGGGGAAAATCCCTGGTCAGTGAAGCGTCCAGGATGTCCACCGCAGGAACCCAGCACCACTCCTCTGGGCCATACCCCTCCCAGTCGATGAGGTACTGGAGACCCCCCCGTCGCCTAGAATCCAGGACCTAACAGACCGAGTATGCCGGACCTGCCTCGATGTCCAGAGGCGGAGGCGGGGCATGACTGGGTCCAGACCAGGCGAGGGGACCCTGGCCTGAAGAGAGACACATGAAAGATCGGTTTAATGCAGTAATCAACAGGGAGTTGTAAACGGTACGTTCTCATTAACCCTGCTCAGGACTTTAAACGGCCCCACAAACCACAGGCTCAGCTTCCGGCAGGGCAGGCAGAGGGGCAGGTTCTGGTTGGAGAGCCAGACCCAGTCGCCTGGGGAGAAAACAGGCGGTCGGCTGGAGACGAGTCTGCTTAGCCTCTGTCTGGCTCGGATGCCTCGGTCTGGCTCGGATGCCAAGGTGCCAGGGCCAGCTGATATTCCAACACGCACTGGAAAGGAGTGATGTTAGTAGAGGAGTGGTGGAGGGAATTCTGCATGTACTCCGCCCAAGGTAGAAAATCTGCCCACTCCCCATTCTAATCCTGACAGTAACACCTCAGGAACCTGCCCACCTCCTGATTGACCCTTTCCACCTACCCATTAGCTTGAGGACGATACCCGGAGGTGAAACTGACCGTGACCCCCAGGCGTTCCATGAATGCCTTTCATACACGTGAGGTGAACAGAGGGCCACGGTCTGACACAATATCCTCCGGTATACCGCAATGCCGGAAGACGTGATTAAAAAGAGGTTTAGCCTCTTCGCTGCCCTGATGTACTCCAGATTGAGGTGGTCCGTCCACACCAGGCAAGGGTATTTGGACCCCTCCAGCCAGTGCCTCCACGCCTTCTTGACTGCCAAGAGTTCCCGGTCCCCTACGTAGTAGTTCCTATGGGCGGGGCTCAGCTGCTTGGAGTAGAAAGCGCAAGGCCGCATCTTTGGAGAAGTTCCGGTGCGCTGGGATAACACTGCCTCGACTCCTACTTCGGAGGCATCCACCTCGACGATGAAGGGAAGTGAGGGGTCGGGATGTGCCAACACAGGAGCAGTGGTGAAACGTGCCTTCAGACCCCTTTCCCCACAATAGAGCAGAGGCCCAGATTCCTCCTTCTCCTGCTCTGCCTCGGGCAAACGTGCCAAGCCTACCTCATTCGGCACTGGCCACGGAGCATGTGTAGCCATGGGCTCCGGATTCCACGCAGGTTTCCTTCGGGATCACAGGAGGTTGTCCAACCAGTTCGCCATGCTGATGAGCTGGTCGAGTGACAGGTTGTCTACACAGGATGCGAACTCCAAGGTGGTCCTAGCTCCCTGGCGTAGTCGGAGTAGACGCTCACCGCCCTTTGCCCTCCCCAGGATGATCAAACACAGAGCGGAAGAGGAGGGTGAAGCGCTTGTAGGACTCAACCTCGGGTCCGCCCATCTCCCAGAGCGCGGCACCCCAGTCCAGAGCCCGTCTGGTCAGTGACGAGATGATGGTGGTAACCCTGTCTCTTCCGGAAACAGCTTCGGCGTAGCGAGTAAGGTACAGGTCGCATTGTATTCCGCGGACCGGCTCCGATGGAACGGAGGTAGGTCGTGGTGTGGGAGCTGGTACCGGAATCGGTGCTGGAGACTGGAGGGACTGCACATTCCACTCCAGGCGCAGGATGGTTGCCAGCTGTCCATTGCGATACAGAGTCTGGAGAGACAGTCCTTGTGGTGCTGTACTGTCCCTACAATGGTCGCCAGCTCGGCCTTTCCTGCTGTCTCCATTTGTCTGGGTTGGTTATTCTGTCACGCTGGTATAAAGGATTTGAAAACAGGCGAAGGAATACATAATAGGGGTTTTTAATACACCCAAAACAAACACGTATACAAACACTGGGATGTACCCAAACAAAAGAGTGACGATAAACCTCATAGAACGATACGGGACGAGACCCCGTAATAACAAAAACACGCAGCACAGAATCTGAACAAACGCATAGGTACTCACACGACCAACGGACATGGGAACAATAACCGACAAGGACAACGGGGAACAGAGGGCACATATACGTATAACATACTAATCAGGGGAAATGGGAACCGGGTGTGGGTTATCAGACAAGACAGTCCGGGGTTGATGATAATGAATCCAGTTCAGTGAAGCCTAGAAGGCCGGTGACGTCAACCTCCGGAACTGGTGAACAGAATGAGCAGCAGTACTGGGGTGATCCGTGACATCATACATACAAATCTGAAGTAAAATGCTAAAAATCTGAAAGTTAAAATTCAACTATGGCGAGAGCACCAGCCTATGGACACATTGATATACTGTGATCCACTGGTGGCTTCGTTGACTTGTGTGAGGTGAAGAAAAAATRGACTGAGAAGCTCAGCATATTAGTGGTGTATGTGATGAGTGAAGACAATCAGAAATCAGACATTGCCAAATGGGCTCTTTCCTACATATGCATTCAGGAGAGAGACGGACCACACAAAACCGTTCATCCTGATGCAACCCAAGACACATTATCTTCACACACTTTTAGACACTTTCACTGATTGCCACAACTCAATCAGCTAGACCTATCTCCACTCGCASTTCGCAAATTGAAGGCTTCCCAAATAGGCATAGGCCTACACACTTATGATTTGAAACAATCCACAGCTATTTCTTCAAAAAGAACCGAATGATCCTCTGTGGCTGAGTCATCCTCGCAGGTGAAGTATTTTGAATGATTTTATTTAGACAGGTGTAATTATATAATTTTGTCGAAACATTACTTTACTTTAGGGCGATCCAGCATCGTAACWGTGCAATGTGCACCTGCCAACATTCCTTTCCTAGTCACAAGAGGCTGAAACCAGAGATCTGTATATAATAATGAAATGCTCATGTCTCCGTCCTAACAATGGAACTCTTTGTCCCAAAGGCGGGAAGGCAAGCGGAAAGCTTAGGTCTGCATATTATTCCCATAGAAACGCATTGGGCTTATTCTAGACAGATTTTGGTGAGAGTGAGCCCTCTTGCTTCGGCCTCTTCCTCTCTGCTGAAACTATTTCACTGGAGAAAGCATCTGAGCGAGCTTAACAGCGCCCCTCTGTCTAACTATATGTAGCAGATGTATTTGATGCTGTCTGGACAGAAATACTATGACATGCCATACTCTTTTGGTCCAGACAGCATCCGATTCATGGTCAAAACATACAGAGACAGAGGACAGCTGTTTAGCTCGCTCAGCTGCTTTAACTGAGGTTGATGTGTCTTTCTCTCGGTCAAATAAATGATCAATATTTCAATATTTTATTTGGACTGGCAAGGAGGTACAGTAGGGCGGCCCCATAACGGTTCCATCTCCTGCTGTCAGCCATAACTGACCGTGTGGGGCGTTAAGGAAGTGGTCATTACTCTACATTTGAAGTAGAGAAACTCCACAGAGAAATAAATAGATTGCTTCTGTCCCCTGATGCCGTGTGCACTCAGCACCTGTATGCCCTGCTGTAACAGTCCTGTCATTGGCACTCAGAACTTATATGCACTGCAGTAACAGCATAGCCACCAGGAGATGTTTGGAGATGGGGGTGCTGCACCAATAATTGCATTTGCAAAGTGGCATACATTTGAGCCTTTTATAAAGGGATTTCATGCAATTCTATGTAATTTACATGATAGAAGACATTAGCAGAATATTTTTTCATACCACACAAATGGCCAAATGCAGCAGGCTACTGTGCAACTCACTATTCAGGTTGGATGCAATTGTGGAACTTAATTTAGTTTTTCTTTGGCCAACTTAAGTTCCAACTGTAATGTTGTGTTTGCCTGTGATATAATGTCCTGCTCGTATTTCCCTATAAACAATGGCTTGACTTGSTTTGATATTACTCTAATAGTGAAGAAACGTTTGTGAAGGTTTGGTGTGGCGTGGCTTTTAGCCTTTCATACTGCAGGCCTATGATATGAAGGCAGTGTGCCCCAGCGCTCCAACTGACCCCAGTTGAGAAAGATTGTTTTAGGCCTACCAAAGTTACTCCTTAACTCCTTACTCCTTAACAACCGCTAAACTGCAGAGCGCCAAATTTAAAAAAAAAAAATACATATATTTATAATCATGAAATCACAAGTGAAATATACCAAAACACAGCTTAGCTTGTTGTTAATCCACCTATCGTGTCAGATTTTGAAAATATGCTTTACAGCGAAAGCAATCCAAGCGTTTGTGAGTTTATCAATCACTAGACAAAACACTAAGAACAGCTAGCCTTAAATTAGCTTGGTCACGAAAGTCAGAAAAGCAATAAAATTAATCGCTTACCTTTGATAATCTTCGGATGTTTGTACTCACGAGACTCCCAGTTACACAATAAATGTTATTTTTGTTCGATAAAGATTAGTTTTATAACCAAAAAACGCCATTTGGTTTGCGCGTAATGTTCAGAAAACCACAGGCTCGTTCCGGTCCTGAAGGGCAGACGAGGGCAGACGAAAATTCCAAAAAGTATCCGTAATGTTCGTAGAAACATGTCAAAGGTTTTTTATAATCAATCCTCAGGTTGTTTTTAACATACATAATCGATAATATTTCAACCGGACGGTAACCTATTCAATACTACAGAGAAAGAAAATGTCGAGCTACATCTGTCGCGCGCATGAACTAATCAAAGGACACCTGACGCGTTTTGAAAYATCTCTCTCATTTTTCAAAATAAAAGCTTGAAACTATGTSTAAAGCCTGGTCACAGCCTGAGGAAGCCATTGGATACCKCTTTAAATGGAGGAGGGGCAGGCAACGGAACAGRGATTTTCCCAAATAAAAGGCACTTCCGGGTTGGATTTCCTCAGGTTTTCGCCTGCAAAATCAGTTCTGTTATACTCACAGACAATATTTTGACAGTTTTGGAACTTTAGAGTGTTTTCTATCCTAATCTGTCAATTATATGCATATTCTAGCATCTGCACCTGAGAAATAGTCAGTTTACCTTGGGAACGTTATTTTTCCAAATATAAAAATTCTGCCCCCTAGCTGAAAGAGGTTAAATTGAACAATATAATGCTTATCTTTATGCATATATTGATTAAAAAAATACAAATTAGCCTCCTTCTGTACATATATCTATATAGCAGATGCAGTAGCCTATCTGACAAGAATAGCGCTCTGTCTGTCTGTCTGTCTGTCTCTCTCTCTCTCTCTCTCTCTCTTCCTTTATATTTATTCTGTAATATTAATATCATAAAGTGGACACCTAAGGCTAAATGCCCTGATGCATTTAGTACTCAAATCTCTGACAGCTGAACCGTGAYGTGGACAGTTATTGTACGTAGGAAAGTAAAAACCAATAAAACAATAGGCTGTAAAGTGTTGCATATGCTACACATCYAAACACAAGGAACAGTGTTTTTGTAATGTGTTCTAGGTTGTTTTTAAGGACATGTAAATGTGGCTAATTTGGCCAATATCCCTTGTTTATTGATAGTGCTGGCTGCGTGGGTGGACGTCCTAATGCAGGGGTGTCAAACTCATGCCATGGAAGGCCTAGTGTCTGCAGGTTTTTGTTCTTTCCTTTCAATTAAGATGTAGATAACCAGGTGAGGGGAGTTCTTAACTACATAATTAGTGACCTTAATTCATCGATCAAGTACATCGATCAAGCTTCTACTTTTAAAAATCCACCTTTCCAGAAATAAGTCTCTCACCGTTGCCGCTTGTTATAGACCCCCCTCAGCCCCCAGCTGTGCCCTGGACACCATATGTGAATTGATTGCGTACTGTCAGGTCACCTAAACTGGGATATGCTTAACACCCCGGCAGACCTAAATCTAAGCTAGATGCCCTCAATCTCACACAAATGATCAAGGTACTCGCGAGTTAGGCCATCATTGTAATAAGAATTTTTTTTTAGCTGACTTGTCTATTTAAATAAAGGTTAAATAACTATATAAATAGTAAAGGTTTACGTAGCTCAATATATTGAGTATATAATATCCCTTATAGGTATATATATTAATCAAC
>NC_036849.1:29545402-29558745 GCF_002910315.2 Salvelinus sp. IW2-2015
ATCAATAACCTACCAGGTCAACCCTAAATCCTAACCATGGTCACCCTTCATAGTCCTATCTCGGGGCCAGCAGGTAGCCTATTATTAGCAGCATGTAGACTCAGTAACCGGAAAATGCCAGAATCAAATCTCTGACGATAAGGTAAGAATCTGTTCATGCTGCCCCTAACAAGGGCATTAACCCGCTTTCCTAGGGCCATCAGTTGTAAAATAAGAATTTTTTTAGCTGACTGTCATATTTTAAAATAAAGGTTAAATATATATATATCATATATATATATATAATATATAATATATATATCACTTATATATATAATACTGCACCCAACTTGCCATCTAAATACACTGTGTGCAAACAACCACCCATCATGATTGCTCAAACCTCCTTTAAAACACCTTTCTAATCGACCTGCCTGGAGTCATACCTGGCAAGAATATGACCCTCAGTAGAGTATGTCTGGTTGCTCTTTAAAGGCCTTTCCTCACCAAACCTCAAATCAAGCACCCCATTCAACCAAACGTAGAACTAAAACAGACTTAATACCCTTGTTCACTCCCGACGTTGACTTCCCTTACCAAGCACCCAAAAAACATCCTGTGGCATACGCATTAGCATCGAAATAGCCCCCGCGCTATATGCAAAACTTTTCAGTGGAATCAGGAACCCAAATAACACTACATCATGTCTATCTCAGGAAAGCACTAAGGCTACTTTTCAACCAGAACAATTCATCCTGTAGCACTAATTCCCAAAACGTTTTCTGGGACACTGTAATGATCCATATGGACAATAAGAGCACCTCCTCCCCAGCCTCCACCTCACCTATTGCATGAAACACTGTCACCAAATACTCCGAACTAAATTACGATAAGTTCCTATATATTCAATAAGCATTTTCTACGATCGGAGTACCGGCCATGCTTTCTCCAACTGGCACCCCTACCACCGCCCAACTCTTCCATCTGAGAACCTTCATATCTGAGAAGTAGTTGGTGAACAGCGCGAGGCATCATTAAAGAACTCCGACAAATGAACAAGACCTAAGAAAAAATAGAAGACCATTATCGCCTATACACGACATCAATATGAAAGACAAAACTGACAGTAATGTTATTTTTATCGACTGGCGGTAATTTTCATATTGTTTAGCCCGACCTTTTCGAGCCGTGGAGCTGAGGTCACCCAGACTAGCTCCGAAACAAGCATTGCATAGTGGAAACGGCTACCGGTCGACACATTTAGCTAGAATTCCACTTCGAATCTGGTTTGTTAACTGGCTTGAAGGACTTTACGAAAAGGCAGGTGCAGCGGAATGGATAATCTAGGCATACACATCTTGCGGTCTCAGTAAGAGATCCCCCCTTCGTGACACGCAGGGCCGCATGACCGCCCCGCACCTTTCATCACTTTGCGGGATCCTTCAGACGATACGCAAAAAGAGAGATTGAACAGCGTATAAATAGGGGTTGCAACAAGTTCGGGGATAATTTTAGAAAGAGAGGGGTCCAGATTTCAGCCCAGCTGACTTTAGGATCCAATTTCTGCACTCTTTCAGAACATACAGCTGCCTGGATCCTGTGCCGCGATGCAAAGTGAATCAGTGGCGGGGGGGGCTTGGCAAGTTTCTGCGGGGTGCAGAACAGTCAATAACCACAATAGATAAAATATATTTACAGTGTGTGCAATTAGAAGAGTAGGGAGGTAACGCAATAAATAGGGCCAATGAAATAATTACCAATTGAGCAATTCAACCCACTAGAGTTATAGATGTGCACACCGACTGATGAATTCACTGCGGGTGACAAACAAAAGATCAAGAGATAAAATAACAATATAGGGCCGATAGAGGTAGTTGGCGTGTGCACATTTAACCAGATTGGCTGTGTACCAGCTACCAAGTGATCGTAACCTACTCTGAAGCCTGATGCATTAAAGCTTAGAGAGGGACGATATAAGACCCCCAGCTTCCCGTTGATTTTGGCAATTTTGTTCCAGTCTATTGGCACGAGACGAGAAACTGGAAGCGAAAGCGGGCCAAAATGCAAGTGTTGGGCTTCCTGGATGACCAGTGAAATATAACCTGCTTGCGAGCGCCGTGCCTACGGTATGAGGGTTTGCTATCTGGTGACCATGAGCCTGAGATTAAGCGGCCATGCTTTACCCTACAAACCAGTTTTACAGCCATCGATGGACCCAGTGCGACTTGGCCGACAAATATGCTATCGAGGGCCAGTCAAACGTTAGAGCATACAGTCCAGTGGTGGTACTATTGGGGCTTTGTGACCCAAAATGGATGCACCTCTGTATAGCACTACACTTTCATCTCCACGCTTTCGCTGAGTAGATATAGCTTGCGGAGGCTACTTTTAGTAACACAAAATGCGACCATCGCACCACAGTCAATAGAAAGTCCCGAAGTTTTACGAGGACATCTAGTCTTCGGCCACGCATGATCCAGAAGCAGGCTTGTGTTATGCGCACATATAGGGAAGCAATTCTGGATCCTCTTCAACCTATTGGACTCGGAGATCACTTTATGTGATCTGAAAGGAGCAGTTTACTAGCTCTAACCAGTACCACTTAGTATTTTCTATGTTGCTCCACATACTTCATACAGCTCAGAACCGCTCCAGAACCGTCATAGTCACTGATCCTAGTTCAGTGTCGCGCGGCCGAGGCTGCGGCGACAAGAAATCGCGACACTCAGCAGAATGACTATGGAGCCATTTCTCAACGTCACGTTTCACCGACGCTATTTAGCACAAAAAAGCCACGTTGGAACGGCCATCGGCAGATCAAGAAATTCTGCCCTCTATCTACCCACAGTCTGTGCGTCATCTCCAGTCGGTACCATTGCTAAGGATCGTTTGACGGTTTCACCACTTCTTATACCACCACACAGTTGTCCACCAAGACACAGGGCCAAACTCATACCAGACATCGTGCGATCGTCTGCATAAGAGGACTGGATCAGAGAATCCACCAACCAGGCAACAGAGCCACACACTCATTGAAATATACCACCACACTATGAACCCCTGCATACACGTCGCTCCTCCCCAACGCATCGCACCTCTCCTCCCTACCACACCTCCACCGTCTGCTCAGACCCATTCCACCAAACAATATCCGAATCCTACCTCAACCTCTACCTACTTCACCGCTCATGCCAGCTCTCATCACTAACATCAATTCGCTATCCTCTACTCGTACCTTTCGAGAGAGAAACCTATCCAATCACTCCCCCGACACGTCCTTTCTCTCTCCGCATATACTATCAATAGACTCGTCTGCTCTTGCTCTGCGTGATTCCCTCTATTCACACTCTCCTAGTTGCAGACGACACCATTCTGCATTCATATCTGGCCCCTGTCTTCGCTCATTTGGAACATTCGCCCACTGTGTTAACCCACAAACCCTCCAAACGACCCTTCAAATGCCCCATAATATGCCACACACTCCCTTCGACTACCGTCATCAGCTCCAATACTACTGTCTTTCTTACACACAAATGCTTCAGTCACAACCCGATCGCGACCTCCACCTTAATCCGCGGCCAATCCCTCTCCTCAAGCTTACAAGCATCCATTCCCCTTTGCCCCGCGCGATCCTACCCCACTCCGCCCCACCTGACTACGCATCACTACTCTGGACGTTCTGACTGTAGAATATTGTGGACCAACTACAAATACCTAAGTGTCTGTTAGACTGTAAACTCTCCTCCGGACTCACCATTAAAGCATCTCACAGTCAATATTAAATCCAGAATTGGCTTCCTATTTCGCAACAAAGCCTCCCTTCTCTCAGCTCGCCAAACATACCCTCGTAAAACTGACTTCCCTTTGACTTCTGCGATGCCATTTACAAAATAGCCTCCAAAACTCTACTCAGCGAACTCGGGATGGATCCTATCACCATGCCATCCATTTTGTCACCAAAGCCCCAATACTACCACCACTGCGACCTGTATGCTCTCGTTGACTGGCCCTCACTACATATTTGTCGCCAAACGCACTGGCTCCAGCATGCATCTGATAAAAACTTTGCCTAGGTAAAGCCCCGCCTATCTCAGCTCACTGCGTCACCATAGCCAACACCCAATCCGTAGCACGCGCTCCAGCAGGTATATTCCACTGGGTCATCCCCAAAAAGCCCAACAACTTCATTTGGCCGCTTCCTTCCAGTTCTCTAACTGCCAATGACGGAAACAAATTCCAAATAATCACGAAGCTCGGATCTTATATCTCCCTCTTTTCCTTCCTCTTTTTCGCTCACTCCCTTACTCCCTTTCCTCTCCATCCCCCCACCGACCCCTCGCCAACGGCCCTCATACACGCGTCCACCTCAATACTTTATTCCCACCACGCGCCTCGACCGCTTCCCAATTCGCAGCATCCGGCCCACCTGGCCTCAATTTTAGCCGTTCCATCATCCGTAATCGGGATCCGGCGACCGTCTCCCTATCGCTCCCCTCTAAAGCGAAATCTTTCCTTCTCCTCGTACGTTCCACTCGGTACTTCAGAGCCTGAACTCCTGCGCCGACCATCGCCCTCCGCATCACGCGACCCAGCCATTCAACTCTCTTCCGGTCACATCGCGTCGCGGGCGCTACTCTCACTCGACATCATGATGATGTCTACCGGGTCTAACTCTTGAGGAACTGAGGCGCGTTCACCCTATCTTTCGACTGTACACTTCTCCATCGCGGACCTCCAAACACACCGCCATACACCCGCTCCCACTGTTGCTTCCATCATCCAATCGCGTTTGTCCAGCTCGGGCAATTTCCCTCCCTTCTTCCTCGTTCCCACGTTCTTCTCCTCTCCTCTTCCCTCCTCTTTCCACTAATCACTCATGCTCTCGCCCCTTGACTCACCCCACGATTCACATGACAGCCCTGCTGTCCTCTAACTTTAATCATCAGCTGTCAGAGTAGCTTACCGATCACTGTACTGTACACAGCCAATCTGTAAATAGCACACCCAACTACCTCATCCCCATATTGTTATTTATCCTCTTGATCTTTTGCACCCCAGTATCATCATCTGCACATCTATAACTCTAGTGTTAATGCTAAATTGTAATTATTTCGCATCTGTGCCCCATTTATTGCCTTACCTCCCTACTCTTCTACATTTGCCAAACACACGTATATATCTATTGTGTTATTGACTGTTCTGCACCCCCCGCAAAACTTGCCCAAGCCCCCCCCCCCCCCACTTCACCTTCCCCACAATCCAGGCAGCTGATGTTCTGAAAGAGCTGCAAAATCTGGATCCCACAAGTCAGCTGGGCTAGACAATCTGGACCCTCTCTTTCAAAATTACCCCCGAAATTTGCAACCCCTATTAATACCCTGTTCAACCTCTCTTTCGTATCGTCTGAGATCCCCAAAGATTGGAAAGGTGCCGCGGTCATCCCCCTCTTCAAAGGGGAGACACTCTAGACCCAAACTGTTATAGACCTATATCCATCCTGCCCTGCCTTTCTAAAGTCTTCGAAAAAACCAAGTTAACAAACAGATCAATGACCATTCTAATCTCACCGTACCTCTCCACTATGCAATCTTGTTTCCAGTAGTCATGGGTGCACCTCAGCCACGCTCAAGGTCCTAAACAATATCATAACCGCCATCGTATAAAATACATACTGTGCAGCCTCTTCATCGACCTGGCCAAGGCTTTCGACTCTGTCAATCACCTCATTCTTATTGGCAGACTCAATAGCCTTGGTTTCTTAAATGACTGCCTCGCCTGTTCACCAACTACTTCTCAGATAGAAGTTCTCAGATAGAAGTAGTTGGCCGGGGTAGGGGTAGCCAGTTGGAAAGCATGGCCACCCGTAGGAAAATGCTTATTGAAATTAGCGATTATCGTATTATCGGTGGTGACAGTGTTTCCTAGCCTCAGTGCAGTGGGCAGCTGGAGGAGTGCTCTTATTGTCCATGGACATTACAGTGTCCCAAAACGTTTGGAATTAGTGCTACAGGATGCAAATTCTGTTTGAAAAAGCTAGCCTTTGCTTTCCTGACTGACTGTATGTATTGGTTCCTGACCTCCCTGAAAAGTTGCATATCCGCGGGCTATTCGATGCTAATGCAGTATGCCACAGGATGTTTTTGTGCTGTCAAGGGAAGTCAAGTCTGGAGTGAACCAAGGGCTATATCTTCTTAGTTCTACATTTGTTGAATGGGCGATGCTTATTTAGGTTGGTGAGGAAAGCACTTTTAAAGAGCAACCAGACATCCTCTACTGAGGTCAAATCCTTCCAGGATACCCAGGCCAGGTCGATTAGAAAGGGTTTAAAGGAGCGTTTGACAATCATGAGGGGTGGTTTTTGACCACACAGGTGTATTTAGATGGCAAGTTGGTCAGTATTATATATAATATATATATATATATATATATATATTATTATATATATATATTTAACCTTATTTAAATAGACAAGTCAGCTAAAAACAAATTCTTATACAATGATGGCCTAGGAACAGCGGGTTAACTGCCTTGTTCAGGGCAGCATGACAGATTCTTACCTTATCAGCTCAGAGATTTGATCTGGCAACCTTTCCCTTACTAGCTATCTAATCTCTAACTACTAGGCTACCTGCTGCCCCAGTAAACTATGAGGGTGCCCATGGTTACGGATTTAGGGTTGACCTGGTAGGTTACTTGATCATTTGTGTGAGATTGAGGGCATCTAGCTTAGATTTAGGTCTGCCGGGTGTTAAGCATATCCCAGTTTAGGTGACCTACAGTACGCAATCAATTCACATATGTGTGTCCAGGGCACAGCTGGGGGCGTAGGGGGTCTATAACAAGCGGCAACGGTGAGAGACTTATTTCTGGAAAGGTGGATTTTTAAAAGTAGAAGCTTGATCGATGTACTTGATCGATGAATTAAGTCACTAATTATGTAGTTAAGAACTCCCCTCACCTGTTATCTACATCTAATTGAAAGAAAGAACAAAAACCTGCAGACCACTGGCCTTCCATGGCATGAGTTTGACACCCCTGCATTAGGACGTCCACCACACAGCCAGCACTATCAATAAACAAGGGATATTGGCCAAATTAGCCACATTTACATGCCTTAAAAACAACCTAAAACACATTACAAAAACACTGTTCCTTGGTTTTATGTGTAGCATATGCAACACTTACAGCCTATTGTTTATTGGTTTTACTTTCCTACGTACAATAACTGTCCACCTCACGGTTCAGCTGTCAGAGATTGAGTACTAAATGCATCAGGGCATTTAGCCTTAGTGTCCACTTTATATATAATATTACAGAATAAATATAAAGAAGAGAGAGAGAGAGAAGACAGACAGACAGACAGACAGCGCTATTCTTGTCAGATAGCTACTTCATCTGCTATATAATATATGTACGGAAGGAGGCTAATTTGTATTTTTTAATCAAAATATTGCATAAAGAATACAGATATATATGGTATTTAACCTCTTTCAGCTAGGGGGCAGAATATTTTTATATTTGGAAAAATAACGTTCCCAAGGTAAACTGACTATTTCTGCAAGTGTGCTAGAATATGCATATAATTGACAAATTAGGATAGAAAACACTCTAAAGTCCAAAACTGTCAAAAATATGTCTTGAGTATAACAGAACTGATTTTGCAGGCGAAAACCTGAGGAAATCCAACCCGGAAGTGCCTTTTATTTGGGAAAATCGCTGTTCCGTTGCCTGCCCCTCCTCCATTTAAAGGGGTATCCAATGCTGTCCTCAGGCTGTGACCAGGCTTTACACATAGTTTCAAGCTTATTTTGGAAAATGAGAGAGATTCTTCAAAACGCGTCAGGTGTCCTTTGATTAGTTCATGCGCGCGACAGATGTAGCTCGACATTTTCTTTCTCTGTAGTATTGAATAGGTTACCGTCCGGTTGAAATATTACATTAGTATGTTAAAAACAACCTGAGGATTTGATTAAAAAACCTTTGACATGTTTCTACGAACATTACGGATACTTTTTGAATTTTCGTCTGCCCTCGTCTGCCCTTCAGACCGGAACGAGCCTGTGGTTTTCTGAACATTACGCGCAAACCAAATGCGTTTTTTGGTTATAAAACTAATCTTTATCGAACCAAAATAACATTTATGTGTAACTGGGAGTCTCGTGAGTACAAACATCCGAAGATTATCAAAGGTAAGCGATAATTTTATTGCTTTTCTGACTTCGTGACCAAGCTAATTTAAGGCTAGCTGTTCTTAGTGTTTTGTCTAGTGATTGATAAACTCACAAACGCTTGGATCTTTCGCTGTAAAGCATATTTTCAAAATCTGACACGATAGGTGGATTAACACAAGCTAAGCTGTGTTGGTATATTTCACTTGTGATTAAATTTGGCGCTCTGCAGTTTAGCGGTTTTAAGGAGTAAGGAGTTAAGGAGTAACTTTGGTAGGCCTAAAACAATCTTTCTCAACTGGGGTCAGTTGGAGCGCTGGGGCACACTGCCTTCATATCATAGGCCTGCAGTATGAAAGCGAAAAGCCACGCCCACACCAAACCTTCACAAACGTTTCTTCACTATTAGATAATATCAAAGCAATCAAGCCATGTTTATAGGAAATACGAGCAGGACATTATATCACAGGCAAACACAACATTACAGTTGGAACTTAAGTTGGCCAAAGAAAAACTAAATTAAGTTCCACAATTGCATCCAACCTGAATAGTGAGTTGCACAGTAGCCTGCTGCATTTGCCATTTGTTGTTGTATGAAAAATATTCTGCTAATGTCTTCTATCATGTAAATTACATAAATTGCATGAAATCCCTTTATAAAAGCTGCAAATGCTAACCAAATCATATGATTGTCTAGCACCCCCATCTCCAAACACTCGTGTATAGCTGTCATGCAGTGCAATAAGTTCTGAGTGCCATATGAAGGACGTTACAGCAGGCATACAGTGGCTGAGTGCACACGGATCAGGGACAGAAGCAATCTATTTATTTCTCTGGGAGTTTTCTACTTCAAATGTAGAGTAATACCACTTCCTTAACGCCCACACGGTCAGTTATGGCTGACAGCAGGAGATGGAACCTTATGGCCGCCCTACTGTACCTCCTTGCCAGTCCAAATAAAATATTGAAATATTGATCATTTATTTGACCGAGAGAAAGACACATCAACCTCAGTTAAAGCAGCTGAGCGAGCTAAACAGCTGTCCTCTGTCTCTGTATGTTTTGACCATGAATCGGATGCTGTCGGACCAAAAGATATGGCATGTCATAGTATTTCTGTCCAGACAGCATCAAATACATCTGCTACATAAGTTAACAGAGGGGCGCTGTTAAGCTCGCTCAGATGCTTTCTCCAGTGAAATAGTTTCAGCAGAGAGAAGAAGAGCCGAAGCAAGAGGCTCACTCTCACCAAAATCTGTCTAGAATAACCCAATGCGTTCTATGGAATAATATGCAGACCTAAGCTTTCCGCTTGCCTTCCGCCTTTGGGACAAAGATTCCATTGTTAGGACGGAGACATGAGCATTTCATTATTATATACAGATCTCTGGTTCAGCCTTCTGTGACTAGGAAAGGAATGTTGCAGGTGCACATTGCACAGTTACTGCTGGATCGCCCTAAAGTAAAGTAATGTTTCGACAAAATTATATAATTACACCTGTCTAATAAAATCATTCAAAATACTTCACCTGCGGAGATGACTCAGCCACAGAGGATCATTCGGTTCTTTTGAAGAAATAGCTGGTGATTGTTTCAAATCATAAGTGTGTAGGCCTATGCCTATTTGGGAAGCCTTCAATTTGCGAAGTGCGAGTGGAGATAGTCTAGCTGATTGAGTTGTGCAATCAGTAAAGTGTCTAAAAGTGTGTGAAGAAATGTGTCTTGGGTTGCATCAGGATGAACGGTTTTGTGTGTCCGTCTCTCTCCTGAATGCATATGTAGGAAGAGCCCATTTGCCATATCTCGATTCTTGTTACTCTCACACACATACACACTAATATGCTGAGCTTCTCAGTCAATTTTTTCTTTCACCTCACACAAGTCAACGAACCACCAGTTCGGATCACAGTATATCAATGTGTCCATAGGCTGGTGCTTCTCGCCATAGTTGAATTTTAACTTTCAGATTTTTAGCATTTTACTTCAGATTTGTATGTATGATGTCACCGGATCACCCCAGTACTGCTGCTCATTCTTTTCCCCAGTTCCGGAGGTTGACGCTCACCGGCCTCTAGGCTTCACTGAACTGGATATCATATCATCAACCCCGGACTGTCTTGTCTGATAACCCACACACCGTGTCTTCCATTTCCCCTGATTAGTATTGTATACGTATATGTGCCCTCGTCCCCGTTGTCCTTGTCGGTTATTGTTCCCATGTGTCCGTTGGTCGTGTGAGTACCTATGCGTTGTTTCAGATTCTGTGCTGCGTGTTTTTGTTATTACGGGGTCTCGCGTCCCGTATCGTTCTATGAGTTTATCGTCACTCTTTTGGTTGTACATCCCAGTGTTTGTATACGTGTTTTTGTTTTGGGTGTATTAAAAAACCCCTATTATGTATTCCTTCGCCTGTTCAAATCCTTTATACCAGCGTGAAGAATAACCAACCCAGACAAATGGAGACAGCAGGAAAGGCCGAGCTGCGACCATTGTAGGGACAGTACAGCACCACAAGGACTGTCTCTCCAGACTCTGTATCGCAATGGACAGCTGGCAACCATCCTGCGCCTGGAGTGGAATGTGCAGTCCCTCCAGTCTCCAGCACCGATTCCGGTACCAGCCTCCCACACCACGACCTACCTCCGTTCCATCGGAGCCGTCGCGCGGAATACAATGCGACCTTACCTTACTCGCTACGCCGAAGCTGTTTCCGGAAGAGACAGGGTTACCACCATCATCTCTCACTACCAGACGGGCTCTGGACTGGGTGCCGCGCTCTGGAGAGGGCGGACCCGAGGGTTGGTCCTACAAGCGCTTCACCCTCCTCTTCCGCTCTGTGTTATCATCCTGGGGAGGGCAAAAGGCGGTAGCGTCTACTCCGACTACGCCAGGGAGCTAGGACCACTTGGAGTTCGCATCCTGTGTAGACAACCTGTCACTCGACCAGCTCATCAGCATGGCGAACTAGTTGACAACCTGTGTGAGCATCGCCGGGAAACCCGGAAGACCCATGGCTACACATGCTCCGTGGCCAGGGCCGAATGAGGTAGGCTTGGCACGTTTGCCCGAGGCAGAGCAGGAGAAGGAGGAATCTGGGCCTCTGCTCCTATTGCTGGGAAAGGGTCTGAAGGCACGTTTCACCACTTGCCTTGTTTGGCACATCCCGACCCTCCACTCCCTTCATCGTCGAGAGTGTGATGCCTCCGAAGTAAGAGTCGAGGCAGTGTTATCCCAGCGCACACGGAACTTCTCCAAAGATGCGGCCCTGCGCTTTCTACTCCAAGCAGCTGAGCCCCGCCCATAGAACTACTACGTAGGGGACCGGGAACTCTTGGCAGTCAAGAAGCATGGCGAGGCACTGGCTGGAGGTCCAAATACCTTGCCTGGTGTGGACGGACCACCTCAATCTGGAGTACATCAGGGCAGCGAGAGCGCTAAACCCCTCTTTTAATCACGTCCTTCCGGCATTGGCGTATACCGGAGATATGTGTCGTCAGACCGTGGGGCCTCTGTTCACCTCACGTTTATGAAAGGCATTCATGGAACGCCTGGGGGTCACGGTCTAGTGTTCACCTCGGGTATCGTCCCTCAAACTAATGGGTAGGTGAAAGGTCAATCAGGAGGGGAAGGTTCCTGAGGTGTTACTGTCAGGATTAGAATGTGGAGTGGTGCAGATTTCTACACTTGGGCGGAGTAACATGCAGGATTCCCTCCCCACACCCTCCTCTACTAACATCACTCCTTTCCAGTGCGTGTTAGAATATCAGCTGCCCTGGCACCCTTGCATCCGAGCCAGACCGAAGGCATCCGAGCCAGACCAGAGCCTAAGTCAGATCTCTGTCACTCCACAGATTCGACTCCGACCGCCTGTCTTCTCCCCAGCGCGCGCACTGGTGCTCGGCCTCCCCAATCCAAATACCTGCCCTCTAGTCCTGCCTGCAGAACACGCTCCCCAAGCCTTGTTTTTAGAGGTGCCGTATTAACATATATATATATAATACTGACCAACTTGCCATCTAAATACACTGTGTGGTCAAACAACCACCCCTCATGATTGTCAAACGCTCCTTTAAACACCTTTCTAATCGACCTGGCCTGGGTATCCTGGAAGGATATTGACCTCAGTAGAGGATGTCTGGTTGCTCTTTAAAAGTGCTTTCCTCACCAACCTAAATAAGCATGCCCCATTCAACAAATGTAGAACTAAGAACAGATATAGCCCTTGGTTCACTCCAGACTTGACTTCCCTTGARCAGCACAAAAACATCCTGTGGCATACTGCATTAGCATCGAATAGCCCCCGCGATATGCAACTTTTCAGGGAAGTCAGGAACCAATACATACAGTCAGTCAGGAAAGCAAAGGCTAGCTTTTTCAAACAMAAATTTGCATCCTGTAGCACTAATTCCAAAACGTTTTGGGACACTGTAAWGTCCATGGACAATAAGAGCACCTCCTCCCAGCTGCCCACTGCACTGAGGCTAGGAAACACTGTCACCACCGATAAATCTACGATAATCGCTAATTTCAATAAGCATTTTCCTACGGGTGGCCATGCTTTCCAACTGGCTACCCCTACCCCGGCCAACTACTTCTATCTGAGAACTTCTATCTGAGAAGTAGTTGGTGAACAGGCGAGGCAGTCATTTAAGAAACCAAGGCTATTGAGTCTGCCAATAAGAATGAGGTGATTGACAGAGTCGAAAGCCTTGGCCAGGTCGATGAAGACGGCTGCACAGTAATGTATTTTATCGATGGCGGTTATGATATTGTTTAGGACCTTGAGCGTGGCTGAGGTGCACCCATGACTAGCTCGGAAACAAGATTGCATAGTGGAGAAGGTACGGTGAGATTAGAAATGGTCATTGATCTGTTTGTTAACTTGGCTMTCGAAGACTTTAGAAAGGCAGGGCAGGATGGATATAGGTCTATAAKAGTTTGGGTCTAGAGTGTCTCCCCCTTTGAAGAGGGGGATGACCGCGGCACCTTTCCAATCTTTGGGGATCTCAGACGATACGAAAGAGAGGTTGAACAGGGTATTAATAGGGGTTGCAACAATTTCTATGGCATTTGAAGGTCGTTTGGAGGATTTTGTTTAACACAGGTCCAAAGAAGGTTCCAGATATATACAGAATGGGTTTCGCGTTTTCTGCATAAGGTGGATCAGAGAATCACCAGCAGCAAGAGCGGACATCA
>NC_036849.1:29559309-29585768 GCF_002910315.2 Salvelinus sp. IW2-2015
GGGGGATAATTTTAGAAAGAGAGGGTCCAGATTGTCTAGCCCAGCTGACTTGTAGGGATCCAGATTTTGCAGCTCTTTCAGAACATCAGCTGCCTGGATTTGGGTGAAGGTGAAGTGGGGGGGGGGGGGGGCTTGGGCAAGTTTCTGCGGGGGTGCAGAACAGTCAATAACACAATAGATAAATATATGTACAGTGTGTGCAAAGTAGAAGAGTAGGGAGGTAAGCAATAAATAGGGCACAGATGCGAAATAATTACAATTTAGCATTAACACTAGAGTTATAGATGTGCAGATGATGATACTGGGGTGCAAAAGATCAAGAGGATAAATAACAATATGGGATGAGGTAGTTGGGTGTGCTATTTACAGATTGGCTGTGTACAGGTACAGTGATCGGTAAGCTACTCTGACAGCTGATGATTAAAGTTAGAGTATACAGAGAAAAGAGTCGGCCCGAGAATTGAACCCTGTGGTACCCCCATAGAGACTGCCAGAGGTCCGGACAACAGGCCCTCCGATTTGACACACTGAACTCTATCTGTAAAGGAGTTGGTGAACCAGGCGAGGAAGTCATTTTAGAATCGATGTAGAAATGATGTAGATGAAGCATAGTATACTCAAGGGTGATGGCCAATATGCTCCTGCCAATATCTCATGATAAGGTAGCCTACTTTGAAAAACAGTACTGCTCGCTCAGAATTGCTCAAAAGTRTATGAGAWTTTTTTTRRRKCAGACAGATCAGTCTTCTCTTTTCAGCAGTAGGCATTTGATTTCCAAACTGTAGGCCTATGTTTTCTCACAATTGTATTTTTCAATATGAGAAAGGCAAAATGACAGCTGCAACCAATCATCAAAATATAATCCATAGATCGCAGTTCCCATTCAAGTCAGGAKTGGCAGACATTACTAGTGTACCCATGAGTTTAACAGMCAAAGTGGCAGGGTTAGAGGTTKCAAAATAATTKTTTGCATTACTGTATATCTTTGGCCACAATGGAAGATGTTCTATATTTGGCACACATGCTGCCCAAATTGCGGTCTTCGCGACTGTATATTCTTGTGATAAAACTTAATCCACAACTGTTTTTTTAGAAGCTATTGATTCTACGTAGCTAAATTATGCTTTCTGGTGTAGTATTTTGAATTATTTTATTAATGTCTGTTTAGACAGCAGTAGGGTTGCACATTTTAGGGAATATTCAGAGGTGAAAACTTTCCGTGGGAATAAACGAGAATGTATGGGAATTAACGGGAATATATGGGAATTAACGGGAATATATGGGAATTAATGGAAATATATGCAAATTAATATTAACACCATTTAAACGTAGATGTTTTTTTGCATTGGATATATTTACCATATATGGAAAGAGAAACATAAACATTTTACCTTATAAGTAGACATAAATGCAAATGATAAAAACAATTTAGTTACGAATTTAACTTTAATTAAATGAGTTGAGTCTTCACATGGGATGATTTCACTGAACAACAAAAGAAAGGGAATATTAAATGATCCCCAATGATCCATCGCATCTCCCAAAAACGTMTTTAACATCTGTAAAATGATAGTAACTAAAGCTTTGGTTGTCTTCCTCTCAGGCTTCCATGTCTTCTCCCTGYACCTCCTAAATGTCCACCTCTTGAACATCAGACGCTGAGGCCTCATCTTCACTGTCACTTTCCAATCTTGTTGAGGATGGTTCGTTGTCAGGCTCAAAAAGCCTCAAATGTTGCATACTTTGGTGTGTGTGTTCCCAAACAAGAACCAGTTGCGCTCTGAGGCGGCTGATGTTGGTGGGATTTGGAGGATGATGGAGGCAACTGGGGAAAGAGCTTCAYTTCCACAATGTCCCTTCCACCAGGTGGCTGATGAGATATGTTGGCACGACTGCCATATTGCATCTCCATTCCAAAGCCCTTTCTTGGAAGTGTACTTCGCCAGACTGCCAAGAACCTTGCCCTCATCCAGGCCAAGGTGGTGAGACACGGTAGTGATGACACCATAGGCCTTGTTGATCTCTGCACCAGACAGGATGCTCTTGCCAGCAGACTTGGGGTCCAACATGTACGCTGCGGCGTGTATGGGCTTCAGGCAGAAGTCTTCACGCTTTTTGATGTATTTCAGAACTGCAGTTTCCTCTGCTTGGAGCAACAGTGAGGTGGGCAGGGCAGTATGGATTTCTTCTCTTACATCTGCAAGCAGTGTCTGAACATCAGACAGGATGGCATTGTCTCCATCAATCCGTGCAATGGCTACTGCTATACGTTTCAGGAGTTTCAGGCTGCTTACCACTCTCTCCCAAAATACATCATCCAGGAGGATCCTCTRGATGGGGCTGTCCATATCGGCAGACTGTGATATGGCCATTTCTTGGAGAAACTCCAAGATGATGACAACACCACCCCAACGGGTGTTGCTGGGAATCTTCGATGTGGTACTTTTATTCTTCTCACTTTGCTTGGTGAGGTAGATTGCTGCTATAACTTGATGACCCTACACATACCTAACCATTTCCTTGGCTCTCTTGTAGAGTGTATCCATTGTTTTCTGTGTCATGATGTCCTTGAGGAGCAGATTCAATATATGAGCAGCACAGRCAATGGGTYTGATGTGAGGGTAGGKKTCCTCCACTTTAGACCAAGCKYCCTTCATGTTRGCAGCATTGTCTGTCACCAGTGCAAATACCTTCTGTGGTCCAAGGTCATTGATGACTGCCTTCAGCTCATCTGCAATGTAGAGACTGGTGTGTCTGTTGTCCCTTGTGTCTGTGCTCTTGTAGAATATTGGTTGAGGGGTGGAGATAATGTTAATTATTCCTTGCCCACGAACATTCGACCGCCCATCAGAGATGATTGCAATACGGTCTGCTTTCTCTATGATTTGCTTGACCTTCACTTGAACTCTGTTGAACTCTGCATCCAGCAAATGAGTAGATAAAGCATGTCTGGTTGGAGGGGTGTATGCTGGGCCAAGAACATTCAGAAATCTCTTCCAATACARATTGCCTGTGAGCATCACAGCATCACATTTCCGGAAAGTTTCCGACCCTTTGCAACCCTAATATAATTTGGGGGGAATATTTATTTTTATTGCCTAATTTTGGCAAAATCATTTATATTTATCAGGGGTTGCTGCAGCACCTTCAGCACCCCTACTTCAGTGCCGTCATGGGCACTTAGGACCTGTATGACCTGCTCTAACAGTCATGTTATGGGCACTCAGCACCTAAATGCCCTGGTGTAGCCTAACAGTCCTGTCATGATGGAGAGACTYTGCCACTGAGGGAGAGACACCTGCATCGAGGAGAAGTTTCCTGGAATTACTTGAAGAGAATATCACTTCCTTTCAATGATACTATCGCCAGTCACAGTTTTCAAACTACATATATACAGGATAAAATGTTGATTGGTCATATTATTACTCTGTTCTGTTGCAGCTGTAGTCATACAGAGTGATTCTTGGTAGTCTTAAACAAATCTACTTTAAAACAAAAGTATACACCTCACACACATGGTTATGGGCTTAAAKAAATAAGACATRTGCACTATGTCAGATATAGATTTGAAATGTAGTCAATTTTGAATTTACATCCAAATATTACACAGAATTTTTGCAAGTAAAAAATAAGTATCTTTATTGATGGTGAAATAATGAAAAATATYAATAACATTCCACCCATGAGGCKAAAGAGGGAGCTTTTGGTCATTGACTGCAGMAAAGGGCTACGAGTCAATGTAATTTCATTTTAAAAACTAGAGTCATGAACCATATAATTTTATAGGATCTCTGAGATATGAGGTACACAAAAGTATGTGGACACCCCTTCATATTAGTGGAATCAGCTATTTCAGCCACACCTGTTGCTGACAGGTGTATAAAATCGAGCACACAGCCATGCAACATCTAGGAGAAACGACGGTTCAGCCGCAAAGTGGTAGGTCACACAAGCTCACAGAGCGGCACCGCCGAGTGATGAACGGTGTAGAGTGTAAAAATCATCTGCCCTCTGTTGCAACACTCACTACCGAGTTCCAAACTGCCTCTGGAAGCAACGTCAACCCAAGAACTGTTGGTTGGGAACTTCATGAAATGGGTTTCCATGGCCYAGCAGCCGCACACAAGCGTAAGATCACCATGTGCAATGRCAAGCGTCGGTTGGAGTGGAGTAACGCTCGCCGCCATTGGACTCTGGAGCAGTGGAAACGCATTCTCTGGAGTGATGAATCACGCTTCACCATCTGGCTGTACTATGGACGAATCTGGGTTTGGCGGATGCCAGGAGAATGCTACCTGCCTGAATGCATAGTGCCAACTGTAAGGTTTGGTGGAGGAGGAATAATTGTCTGGGGCTGTTTTCATGGTTCAGGCTAGGCCCCTTAGTTCCAGTGAAAGGTAATCAACGCTATAGCATACAATGACATTCTACATGATTCTGTGCTTCCAACTTTGTGGCAACAGTTTGGGGGAGGCACTTTCCTATTTCAGCATGACAATGCTCCCGTTCACAAAGCGAGTTCCATACAGAAATGGTTTATCGAGATCGGTGTGGAAGAACGTGACTGGCCTGCACAGAGCCTTGACCTCAACCCCATCGAACACCTTTGGGATGAATTGGAACACCGACTGCGAGTCAGGTCTAATTGCCCAGTATTAGTGCCCGACTTCACTAATGCTCTTGTGTCTGAATGGAAGTCCCCCCAGCAATGTTACAACATCTAGTGGAAAGCCTTCCCAGAAGAGTGGAGGCTGTTATAACAGCAAACGGGGGACCAACTCCATATTAATGCCCATGATTTTGGAATGAGATGTTTGACGAGTAGGTGTCCATATACTTTTGGTCATGTAGTGTATGACCCATCTGTTGTGCATTCGAGTGAAAGTCAACAAAACTGCAAAGTGAAATTGTCTGCTTTGAGAGACGTCTGTGTAATCTTTTGACACTACATGACACAAACAGTGATTCATAGCTTATTAGGGTGGTGCCTTCCGTTTGCGATTTCTCAAACAATGATCTTTAGGTCTGACAGAATAGGGCCTTCCCTCCCCTTTCAAATATTATATCCATGTGTTTTAAAATGATAACCCTTAACAGCTGATTTTAGCTGGTGGAATCTCCCCTTTTGTCGCCTGCCTAAAACCTTCATGTGATTTGAATGTCTCCAATCGTTGGCATGAAGTACTTAAGGTACATACCTTTACCGTTGCACTTCGAAATCACAGTGGATTCTGCAAGCTCAAAGAAAAGTTAGTCAAATAAACTTTTAATGCTCAAAGAAAAGTTGTGCAGTGTAATACTTGGGAAAAACGTCAGGAAACCTTTAAAAAAAAAAAGTGTCCATACGAAACATCAACACTAAAAAAGGTATCCATTCAATTGACTGGTCTTTGTTTCTCAGCAGTACACAGCACGGGGGATGTCTGTACACAGTCATGCTGATAACTGCTTTATCATTGCTGTGCAGAACACCATTGACTTCACTGTTGGGCCGGAGGGAGGATGTGGAACTGTTTTTTATTTATTTATCTCTAATCCAAATTCTAGCCCAATTCTATTCAATGCCAGCCTACAGCTTGCAACTGTTCAGCGAGTGAGAACTGCAGGCAGCCCCAAGCTGCTGTGAGACTTCCTATCCAGCTGGTTCATCTGCTGCTGTCTCACTCCAAGTCCTCTTTCCATTGTGCACAGAACAATTAGTGCAGAGGAAAAAATGCATGAGATTGCTTGACTCCACCTCCATTCTTACTCCAGAAGGAACAAAACATTCATGCTCAAATATAAATGGCCCATCGGAAGCCATTAAGTATTCACACACCACACGCACACCGCACGGTTTCTAGACTCCAGTCTAAAAGATGTGTCAGGCGTAATTAAGTATATAACTAGCACCTTAATTAAGATTTAGCAAATGTGGTGTTGAGGACGGAAAGCGCACTGGTTCTAGGGAGAGAGAGACACCTAGTAAAGGTCATCAGGGGAGCACAGACCATTATCATATGACGTGTGAATGAATACGTGAACAACACAGCATGGCCCATAAACACAACACAATACACAGCATGGCCCATAAACACAACACAATACACAGCATGGCCCATAAACACAACACAATACACAGCTAGCCCATAAACACAACACAATACACAGCATGGCCCATAAACACAACACAATACACAGCATAGCCATAAACACAACACAATACACAGCAATGCCCATAAACACAACACAATACACAGCATGGCCCATAAACCACAACACATAACACAGCATGGCCATAAACACAACACCTACAGCATAGCCCATAAACACAACACTATACACAGCATGCCCATAAACACAACACATACACAGCATGGCCCATAAACACAACACAATACACAGCATAGCCCATAAGACAAACCACAGATACACAGCATGGCCCATAAACACACAACACAATACACAGCATGCCCATAACACAACACAATACACAGCATAGCCATAAAACAAACACAATACACAGCATAGCCCATAAACACACCACTATAACACACGCATGATAAACACAACACAACACAGCATGCCCATAAAAAACACAACACATACACAGCATGGCCCATAAACACAACACAATACACAGCTAGCCATAAACACAACACAATACACAGCATAGCCCATAAAACACAACACTATACACAGCATGGCCATAAACACAACACAATACACAGCATAGCCCATAACACAACACATACACAGCATGGCCATAAACACAACACAATACACAGCATACCCATAAACACAACACAATACACAGCATAGCCCATAAACACAACACAATACACAGCATAGCCCATAAAACACAACACCAGCATAGCCCATAAACACAACACAACACACAGCATACCCATAAACACAACACAATACACAGCATAGCCCATAAACACAACACAATACACAGCATAGCCCATAACACAAACACAAACACAGCATAGCCCATAAACACAACACAATACACAGCATTGGCCCATAAACACAAACACAACACACAGCTAGCCCATAAACACAACACAATACACAGCATAGCCCAATAAACACAACACAATACACAGCATAGCCCATAAACACACACACACAGCATAGCCCACTAAACCAACAACACAACACACACCATAGCCATTAAACACAACACAATACACAGCATACCCATAAACACCAACCACAATACACAGCATAGCCCATAAACCCACAAACACAATTACAGCAGCATAGCCCATAAACACAACACAATACACAGCATGGCCCATAAACACAACACAATACACAGCATAGCCCATAAACACAACACTATACACAGCATAGCCCATAAACACAACACAATACACAGCATGGCCCATAAACACAACACTATACACAGCATGGCCCATAAACACAACACTATACACAGCACGCTCTGATTTCTCCTGCCTCCTTTCTAAAGACTGGATTGTTCCCTAAAGCCAGTCTGCTAAGTTCTGAGGTGTTAGTTCCCTCATGTTCCCTGTCTCCCTCTGGAGCAAAGGAAGTGGACTGACTGAAAGCGAGTATTAGTTCCATCACGTTCCCCCCTCTCCCTTGGGAGCAAAGTAAGTGGACTGACTGAAAGCGAGTATTAGTTCATTCCCATTCCCCGTCTCCCTCAGGAGTGAAGGAAGTGGACTGACTGAAAGCGAGTATTATTTCCCTCACGTTCCCCTTCTCCCTCGAGAGCGAAGGAACTGGACTGACTGAAAGCGAAGACTCTCAATTTTTTATTTCCACTTTAAACAGAATCCCAGCTTGTGGATGAGGGGTGCAAAATGATGCAATTGATCCCCTTATTAACATTTATATGACATTAAGAGGTGATTAATTAGCTTTTCATTCAGACCTCATACTGGTTCAATTAGAGATAAACTAAAGCCGGGTGGGAAAAACACCATTTTGATCCAAGTGTTTAATGAAATACCTCGCCTCTTCTTTCTTAGAACAGATCATTTAGAAAAGTTTGAAAAAGCTGTTTTAAAGCTCAACCACTTGGGACATAAAAAGCTATATTTATATTTGTTGTGCTGAAGTCTGCATGGAAACTGTGCTATCACAGGACAACATCACTAACACCTGAACTGTGCACTGAGTTAGGGACCTAACCCAGTGAGAACATAGGATTCTATGGAAGACGCTTAGTGCAGCTCAACAAGGAATAAAACAAATTCATATTCTGAAGATGAAAGTCAACACCAACCAGAGGTGAAAAATGCCATATTCGCTGTTTCAGGTCATCAATCATCCCTGTCAGGTTTGACACCCACATGGTTACTGTTTAGGCTGCAGTAGCCTACAATGTCAAATAGTAAGTGATAAAATTGAAAGTTTTAAAATATGTATTGGTAACATAGGTTAATAATGTATTATAACCATGGTAATCCAGTTTATTGACAACCCTATCAGCATACCCTCCAGTAATGGTATAGTACCGAAAGACCTACCGACATCAGCATCAGCATCAACATACAACAAAATATAATCATCACCAGTGGCGCAAAAGACAGCGTCACGAGTTTGTGTAGAGTTCGGCCACTCAAACGTAGAAGTATGAACAAACCTGTGAGTGAACGCACACACACAGAGTATGCAGAGTATGTTATGGACGCATTCAAACTTTGATGCATCATTTTCTTCAAGGCTGCATGGATACACTTTATCATGAAACTTGTTGAGGTTTTACTAATTTACCCGAGAGCAATGAGTCAATCCACAGRGTATAGTCACAGGGGTTGGTAATCCCCCTTCCGAATGGGAGCGTCGACAACTCATGCTGTAGACTCTGTGGCATGTACTGTAGCTCTTATTGGTAAATAAACAGTACGGAACGAAGAGACTGGTGCTATATTTCTCAATTTGGAAAGTGTAGCTTCGGTCGGATTGTTTGGGGACTTATTCAAGCCGCGAAGGGTTTTTATTGGAAAGTATTCGTATACTACTTTTTCTGAGGTTTGAAGGGGAAAGATATCGACATATCTGTCAATGGGTTTCAGTTCGGAAAAGAGGATGCTTCGCTATKCATGAACTACAAACATTGGGACCACTCTAAAGTCTTGTGAAACGCAGTATGGACACCTTTGGAAACACCGCAACATTTAGATGCCTGCTGTTATCTTTCAGCACAACAAAATCTTTCGATTTTCGAATTGGACGTGCGTAATGGACATTTTGCGTATAACTTTGTAGGGATCTGGAGACTCATTTGTTARATTACCATTCACTGCTCATATGAGGGCGAAAATAAGAAATTATCCTTGTGGCAAAATTGAAAACCATGGTAAGTAGACTATATACAGTTGTGAATGCYTTTTCCCTTTTAGGCTATATTGTGCAGCCGTGCGGTCTCCGTTGCCATTACGCGCTGGTAATTCAATAAACACTGATTCCGAGTGCCTAAAATAAGATCTGGTCAGCTACTTGAATTTACACGATAGAGCTTTTCAAGAAATGAAATAGGAAACATGAATTTGCATGAAGTTGTGACAGTTTTGTAAAACCACATCAGTTAGTATTCAGGGCTATATAGATGTGTTCCAATTCTGTCTCAAAGAGAAAACAACGCAAAACACATTAAGTTAAATATGTGCGTTCAATTCAGTCATATGGAGGTGCAGTCAATTTACCATAAAAACATTTCTCAACAAAATGTTGGTCGTGTAGGTCCGGTGGGCAATGTGTAGCGAGAGTATGTGTTAGATTGCGCAGGTTGCGCAGGTTGCGCGTGTGGGGGAACTTGCCCAAGGGTTGTTGTATTTACCCGGCTCGCCCAAGGACGAAGTATTGTCTAAATTGGACAGTTTCGTTAAATGTGTCTTGGGGATATACAATAGCAAATCCGACAAGATATCAGCAGAATTAGGTTTATAGGGTTAGGGGTTGGCAGTTCAACACCAATTACGGTTCACAGCCATTTCTCTACCCGRTTTCCCGTTCATTCAAGCCAGTGTTGCTCTCTTCAGTCATAATTTACACCACTTCAGATCTGATCTAATGTTGGTCTGGCTGCCGTTAAGAGGTCTTGTGCACAAACTGCTGCCATGTGCTGGGTCCATGAGCAATGTTGACTGTGACCTTCAGGGGCCAGGACAGGGACAATGACCACAGTCTGTAAGGAGGGGATTGCTTTAGTGCCTTCTTGTCATAAGGGGATTGATGGTGAATGGTGATTTGTTCGGACTCCATTAGTGTTTCATACCAGGTCTTAGTGTGGTGGAGGAGCATTTTGTAACCGAGTTACATCACTGATGTAGAGTGCTAGTCAAGGGCAATTCCATGGTAACAGGTCAAATGTATGTCAAACAAAACCAATGATTGCAAAGTTAAACAAACCATACAACTTTATCTACAGCACAATAACTACTTTTAACAATTTCCAATGAAAATTTCACAAAAACACATTTACTTGAAGAACAGTGCAAATGCAAAGTTTGGTAACAGCATGACCTTATGTGCTGTTCTTACTATCATTATTTTACCAAACGTTGCATCTGCTTTGTTCTTCAAGTAAATGTGTTTTTGTAAAATTTTCATTGGAAATTACTAAAAGTATTCTTTGAGCATATAGTTGTATTGTTTGTTTAACTTTGCAATTATTGTTTTTTGTTTGACATACATTTTAAAGTAAAAAATCTGAGTCTCAGCATCACTCTGTTAACATGGAATTGCCCCCTCAAATCATCGAGAGTGAAGAGCAGACATCCAATTACTCTCATTAAATATTTTCCAGAGAGCGTGGCATGTTCTCCCCCCCACCACCTCTCTTTCTTGTCTGGTCTTCTTTAATCTCATATATATCTCTCTCCCACACCATCCTCCGTTCCATGTTCTTTGGTGACTGAAGTGTGTGAAGGCATTAATGGCATCTCAGTGCATTCATAACTATAATACAACTAATAATAGCAATATTCCATTTTAGCAGATGCTTTTATCCAAAGCGATTTACCATCTTGAGTTCATACCATTGGACCATTGTGATAAAATAACCAGTATAATTACCCCTTGATAGTATAGTGTTGGGCCAGTAACCAAAAGGTTGCTGGTTCGAATACCTGAGCCGACAAGGTGAAACAATCTGTTGATGTGTACTTGAGCAAGGCACTTAACCCTAATTTGCTCCAGGGGTGCAGCTACTATGGCTGACCCTATAAAACAGCACATTTCACTGCACCTATCTGGTGTATGTGACAATAAAACATGTTTTTTTATATAGTGGTGAAATTAGGAGACGTCTATATTGAAAGCGTTGGATATATTCCTAATGCATGAGAGAACTTCTTAGGATGAGCCCCATTCAGAACTCATTCGGAAAAGTATCAAATCTTTCTTTGATTATTTGATGTATGTCAAACAAAACCAATGATTGCAAAGTTAAACAAACCATACAACTTTATCTATCAATAACTACTTTTAACAATTTCCAAAGAAAATTTCACAAAAACACATTTACTTGAAGAACAGTGCAAATGCAAAGTTTGGTAACAGCATGATTATTAGTGAGTGTTAATGATTGGCACATATCAGGCCAAGACACCTGCCTCTTCCTACTAACAGAACATGTGGAGAGAAATAAAGATAGTCTCCCTCATTTGAAGACTTGAATGAATAAACCTTTTTTCCATATTTCTCTGGAGCTATTTTTATTTATCGAGGCAAGTCAGTTAAGAACAAATTCTTATTTTCAATGACGGCCTAGGAACAGTGGGTTAACTGCCTGTTCAGTGGCAGAACGACAGATTTGTACCTTGTCAGCTCGGGGAATTGAACTTGCAACCTTTCGGTTACAAGCCCAACACTCTACCCACTAGGRTACCCTGCCGCACTATCATGGCATGTTAAGGTCTGCTGGAGAGCTCTTTTCAGTGTGACAGAAAGACACTGTCCAGCTGAGATGTGCTTCCTTCCTGTTTGTAGGACAGGACAGCTGCGCCACCAGGCAGTAGCAAAGTGACATAAATTGTTGTATAGTGATATTGTCAGATTAAAGAGATATTGTGAAGTGCATGAGATGAGAGGGATTGTGAATATGAGGGGAGAAGAGGCAGATCATCACCCCCTGCTCTCTTCCACCCATACACACATGCGCACACATYCACTTGCACACCATGGGTGTCTTCACATTGTCTCATGAGATGTGAAATGTTACGGCTCAGTAACAGCAGAAACCTTTTCACCGTGGTCTGTTACCCTGACCCGAGGCTCCTCCCTATACTGGCTGTAGAATAGATAACCCGTCTTATACAAGCACTCTGCTGTGGAGAACAAATTCACCAAATGTCATCTTCATTTTAATTCACAGTACAGGCATACATATGAATAATAGGTCTACACTTTGCATGTGAATGTATGTTGAATATAATTCATATTTACTTGAGTCTGTGATGCATGGAAGAATTTCGATATGACTTGGTCAGATGCAAGACCTGGAAGTAATTGCATTGGAACTTGCTGAAAGTGATGAAATGAGAAACAGATTTGGAGATAAATAAGCCATTCATCACCCCAGAAGTGGGCCTATGTAGAATTTTTGATTAATATACCTGACGTCAGGATAAATTAGCCAAGCTCTCTGTCTCAATACAGTAATGGTTCCCATAAAAATTCTTATGACCATCAGGCTAAAGTAATTGTAATCTTTACACACACCTGAATTAAACAACCTCCGAAAATGGAGACAAAATTGCTAATCCCATTGGGTCTTAATCCAGGATTTCATTGCCATGACAATTACACAATTTCTCAGTCACAGATTTAACGCTTTCTCCCCTTCTCTCTGTTCATCTCCCTTAATCTCTTTTCTGGTTTTAGTCTCGCTTTCTCTGTTTCCATCTCTCCTTTTTCGAATCCCTTCATCCTTTTGAATCCCCTGCCATCCCTTCCAATTCTTCCTATCTCCGTATCCATATCTCTCAGTAATCTATGGATCAGGACAATTTATCAATCACAGGGGGGAAATGACAAGAAAAACATGAGCAGCCATAGTTGCCATATGTTGCAGCAATTCTATAAAACCAAGAGTGGTTAATGGTGACTCTAGAATGCCTGCTGTGCATTGATAGATTCATCCATTTCTTAAAGTCACTTCCTGGGAGATAAGTGTTCGTAATACGTTGACGGATAGCCAACTGTGAAAAACAACAGGAAATCTTTTACTTTTCCACAGTTGAACATCCCGTCACTTTTATGAAAACTCCTCCAACTCGTGATTTGACAATCAGTGCCTGTCACTGCGGAGGCATCAGGCGTCTTGCAATATTGGATAGGTAGGTAAAGGCACTCAACGTGAGTTCCAATAGTTTCAAAGCCATATATCGAACAAACACAAACCTACTTCAAAAGACATTTTGTGAGGCTCCCTCTGCTGCTGTCTGACCGTCTCGCGGTGACAGACAAGGGAAGACTGGGTCTCAGTCTGTCTGTCTCCTGCTCTCCCAGTGTTAATAAAATGTACAGTTAAATCAGTGCATGATAACCAGAGCTGGGGTGCTAAACACAGGAGAAACACTCTCTCAGTTATCCTGATTATTACTGTAGTCAGATCTTATCCTGAGTGTTAGTTACTGTAGTCAGATCTTATCCTGAGTGTTGCTGTAGTCAAATCTAATCCTAAATGTTACTGTAGTCAGATCTAATCCTGAGTGTTACTGTAGTCAGACCTCATCCTGAGTGTTACTGTAGTCAGACCTCATCCTGAGTGTTACTGTAGATAGATTTTAAATTTTAGCCATTTAGCAGATGCTTTTATCCAGAGCGACATARAGGAGTAATTAGGGTTAAGTGCCTTGCTCAAGGGCACGTCGAACAGATGTTTCACCTAGTTGGTTCGAGGATTCTAAACCAGCAACCTTTCGGTTACTGRCCCAAKGCTCTTAAAACCACTAGGCTATCTGCTGCCCTATTATCCTAATTGTTACTGTAGTCAGATTAATTATTGGAGCTTCCACTGTTAGAGGAGTCTGAAGAGGATAAAATATCTAAACACACTGGCAATCGCAGCCCACTCCTACTCTCACATCCTCTAGTCTACACAATGGTAAAAATAGACCTACTTCAGAGTTATAACTGATTCGATTCCAACTTCCGTGATACACTGAGAGATGACTACACTGAATCATTTCTTATGTAAAAATAACATAAATAATCACATCTCATGGTGGGCTGGAGAGGCATTCTTTTGTAGGTCCAGCTGGCATAAGATGGAACACCTCATGGCCCCCTCTTCCACCTGGGGCAGTTGTGACTGAGATACAGCCCACATCAGCATACAGTATACCGTCTCCATTCTCTATGGAAGGAACTCAGGTGGCCTAGATTTCTCTGGACTCATCCCAATTTCCCCAGGCAGTGAGCAGCATATTGTACAATAGCAGGGAGAGAATGTGTTTGAATGGTCAAGTGTCAAGTTCCAAACAATAGAGTGGACTGGTTTGATTAAGTAGACTGGTTCTACTGTATGTGAATGTTTCAGCCAAGTTCTGGATAAGGACAATGTTCTGAAGGTGTAGCAGAGGAAAGTGGTCCGAGGAATATTTACKGAGGGATGACGATAGCAATATAGTGGACATATACTAGAAAGAGACAGATAGATAGCTACAGACAGATTGACGAAGTGAAAAACTAGACAGATAGTGTCCCAGACAGACAGACAAATTGTCCTCTCGTCTCTTGTGTTCCGTCTCCCCCATATCCGCTTACGGACACAGAAGCAGAGATTATTTTCCCCAAACCCTCCGATCTGTCTGGCGGTTTGTGCCCAGAGGTTGGGATTACAGCATTGTCACTGCACCATCTGCACCTCCCACTACTGCAGTCACAATCAACACATGAAGCTTTCTCAGTCCTCCAAGTCTTCCAGCAGCACTGATGGGACAAACGTTCTGTGGTGGCTCAATAGCTGCAGCCCGGCTGTTGAATAGGTAGCTCCCCCACGGAATGTCAAGAGATTAGAATGCTATGTAGGGCCTATCCCGCAGAGTATAACAACAGCCTGTAATCTCCAAAGTTCTATTCTCCACCCCCTTAGCTCTCTCAACATTTCAAGACTTGGTCTATGGACCATTTTCAGGCTTTACTCTCTACCTTCAAAGTCATGTAATAGAATTTTAATTGACTTAGGAAAGTTGATCTAATCCCCAAACTCTGTATTCCTGCATTTTCTTGCAGCCCTCCCAATTATAGACCATTGATCCACAACCCTAAACTCTGGATGTTCATGTAGTTGCATGATTGAAACTGTTTAGATACATGGTTAAACTTTGCTGTCTATATTCTTATCTAATATATTATTCACAGTTTCATTAGCCTATACCGCACACACACAGCTACCGGATCAATAATTCATATCTACAGGCCTCAAGTGTATGAGATATTTATTGCCCACCAACATGTGTTGAATCAATATCTCTTCTGCCAAGTCAAACATAATGTACTGGTCTTTATTTAATAATGTTGGAATGTACGGGTTAAACATTCTTCTTTGTGCACAGAAGAATTCCCTGGAAACCAACACATAAAAATACAGTAGCTTAATTTTCAGAACAGGACAACCCACAATATGTCCAAAGTGAGTGAAGGGTCTATGATGTAAGCAGCCTTACGATAGTTCAGTGTGTTTGTCATTTTGTATATTTGTATTCTATTGTATTTAGTAAATTGTGTGCATGCAGGGCTCCCTTGCGAAAGAGACATTGGCCTCAATGGGACTCCCTGTTAAAATAAAGGTCAAATAATCCTCCTGTTTCCATGGAGGAATGCATCAGTGTAACACAGTTGAATTGTGGTATTCCAGACCTCCTTTCCCCCCTTTTTCTGGGTAAAATCCAGAATTACTAGTGCATTTTGTTGCACATGCACCTGACCTCTGACCAAGGGCGGGTGGGGGGGGGGATTTAATTTCTTCCTGGTACCTCCTATTATATGCACAGGCTTTTTTATTGTCATTTTTATAATTACATATAGAATCCCTATGACTTTAATAGGATCACTATGGGCCTAATAGTAAAGGTTTGTCATGTAACTTATAAAAGGGGAAAGGAGGATACCTAGTAAGTTGCACAACTGAATGCATTGAACAGAAATGTGTTCTGCATAACCCAACCCCTCTGAATCAGAGAGCTGTGGGGGGCTTCCTTAATCGACATCCACGTCATCAGCGCCCGGGAAGCAGTTGTTGTTGGAGGTTAACTGACTTGCTTAATATGGCATGAACACAACCAGTCATGTTTTCGTCTGACTGTCAAACAATTACTTCAACTAGCTCTCACAGTCTCACGTCAGAATTAGACGTCCAGTTCATCAAATGTCAAATTCCAAACATCACATTTTGAAGTGCTTAATGGTTAAGTTTAGGCATTAACTCTTAATGAAGGTTAGGCATTAATACCGAATAGTTAAGGGTTAAGATCTGGGATAGGCTTGAAACAAAAATCTCAAAAACAACTTTCTATGTCTGGATTCGATCTTGAAACCGAAACCTACTTGAGGTAACAGTGCTCACTGTTGCCCCTAGTGGACGATTTCAGTGTCAATTCCCAACATCCTCAGACATGGATGGACATCAACTATTGACTTGTATAACGGATAACCTGGCTGCATATACAGTAGGCTACCTGCGCACATTACTCAGGGACGGCGGAACGACACGGGGTGTGGGGGAAAAAAAATGTAAGCCTCATTTAGATATTTTTCTGCTTATAATTTCAGATGTGTTAGTCAACTCGTTATGAGGGCAAAAGGCGAGACCCAGATGCAGACAGGGGAGGCAGATGGTTTGAGTCTTGATATTTATTAAACAATCCAAAAGGGATGGCAAGAGAATGGTCGTGGACAGGCAAAAGGTCAAAACCAGTTCAGAGTCCAGGACGTACAGTGTGGCAGGCAGGCTCGAGGTCAGGGCAGGCAGACTGGTCAGGCAGGCGGGTACAGAGTTCAGAAAACAGGCAAGGGTCAAAACCGGGAGGACTAGCAAAAGAGAGAATAGCAAAAGCAGGAGACCGGGAAAAACACGCTGGTTGACTTGAAACAGACAAGACGAACTGGCACAGAGAGACAGGAAACACAGGGATATACAGTATACACCAGGGAAATAAGCGACACCTGGAGGGGGTGGAGACAATCACAAGACAGGTGAAACAGATCAGGGTGTGACGCTTGTCCAGAATACTAAATAAAGCCTTGCTCTGTCATGCTGGTATAAAGGATTTTGGAGACGGGCGCAGGAATACACAGTAGGGTTTTATAATACACCCAAAACAAACACGTATACAAAAAAACACTGGGCTGTATCCAAACAAAAGTGCCAGGGTATACCTCGTTGACTGACACGGGACAATACCCGTAATACACAATATATATAGCACGCAGCATAACAGCTGCACCAACGCAAAGGTACTCACACCACCAACGGACATGGGAACAATAATGGACAGCACCATGGTGAACAAAGGGCACATATATACAAATACAATCAGTGGGATTAGGGGCCAGGTGTGCGTAATGAAAGTTCCAGAGGGATCTGTGACATGCACACCAGAATGATGTCATAAACCGATGAAATGATCAATGCATCATCAACAATCTAGTTGACATCGATGAAGTTTTCACTTTCATTTCTACTTCTCTCACGGAGCGAGGAAGTTTAGGGAGCAGAGAGATTTCCAAATGACATCCGTTTGATCGGTTTTAAGGAGACGAAAAACTGAAAACGATCCAACAAGTTTCTGACAGTATTTCATTTAGTCTTGAATGCATATTTTATTTGGTTGAAGATGAAATTCTGTCAGCTTTTATGTCAATGAAAGAAATGGCGCATTTAGGATAAACAACAGGTCCTTAAGTGCACATTTGCATTCTCTCAAGATGCTGAAAGAAATAAATCGTATTTCTCTACTCCTGTCTCAGAGCAAAAATTAACATGTGTGCTCTCATTTTAATGAGAGGAACACTTAATTCTGCAAGAGTTAACCTTTTACTGCAGTGGGCTAAATCAGTGTCACACAGAGTGTTTCTTGGTACTCTTAAACACATCTACTTTCAAACCAAAGTATACACTTCACATACATGGTTATGGGCTTAAAAAAAGAAGATACCTGTACCAATGTCAGATAAAGAGTTGAAATGTATTCAATTTTGAGTGTGCAACACTTTATATACATCACAGAAGACTGAAATATAACAAAACTGTTTGACATAAAAACACCAGATTTCCAACAGTTTTATTTTTAATAATGTTTATTAATTATGAAAAATGTTAATAACATTCCACCCATGAGTCCACTAGTCATTTGACTGCAGGATAGGGCTACTATTATAACAGGTTACATGTGAGGCCTACAATTCCAGCATCCATATGGTACCATTTCATAAGTTCAAAGAGACATCACATACAAAACACCAGAAAGTGTTATGAATTATATTCAGTGATTGTCATTTATTAGGCCTTCACAAGTCTTGTAACCTGAATTGATGTGTACACTGCTGTCCGTGCGCGTCTCTTTTTCAGCCACTCATCTCTGCCGTGGCAACATTTCTGTAACGTTCTCATCGAACCACACCGGATTTTGGAGCATATTCCACAATTGTTCAGTCTAATCATTCATTGTTCATGCGACTGACATGCGGTAATGATAAATAATGTAATAGCCTACAGTTTTCTTGAAATCTACACTGAGTGTACAAAACAAGGAAATCTGCTCTTTCCATGGCATAGGCTGCAGTCCAAACACATCAATTTGACCACCTCAGCACTCACGCTAGCCACTTTCCCCTTTCCCTTTCGATGAGGGAATCCTCATCGACACTTGTTGACTGCTTTACCTTCACTCTGCGGTCCAACTCATCCCAAACCATCTCAATTGGGTTGAGGTCGGGTGATTGTGGAGGCCAGGTCATCTGATGCAGCACTCCATCACTCTCCTTCTTATTTAAATAGCACTTTAGAAGTGGTTTCTTTGCAGCAATGCAACCATGAAAGCCTGATTCACGTAGTCTCCTCTGAACAGTTGATGTTGAGATGTGTCTGTTACTTGAACTCTGTGAAGCATTTATTTGGGTTGCAATTTCTGAGGCTGGTAACTCTAATGAACAAAGGTAACTCTGGGTCTTCCTTTCCTGTGGCGGTCCTCATGAGAGCCAGTTTCATCATAGCGCTTGATGGTTTTTGCGAGTGCACTTTAAGACATTTTCCAGATTGACTGACCTTCATGTCTTAAAGTAATGATGAACTGTCGTTTGTCTTTGCTTATTTGAGCTGTTCTTGTCATAATATGGACTTGGTCTTTTATCAAAGGGCTATCTTCTGTATACCACCCCTACCTTGTCACAACACAACTGATTGGCTCAAACGCATTAAGAAGGAAAGAAATTCCACAAATTAACTTTTAACAAGGCACACCTGTTAATTGAAATGCATTCCAGGTGACAACCTCATGAAGCTGGTTGAGAGAATGCCAAAAGTGTGCAAAGCTGTCATCAAGGCAAAGGGTGGCTACTTTGAAGAATCTCAAATATAAAATTTATTTTCAACACTTTTTTGGATACTGCATGATTTCATATGTGTTATTTAATAGTTTTGATGTCTTCACTATTGTTCTACAATGCAGAAAAGAGTAAAAAATAAAGACAAACCCTTGAATGAGTAGGTGTGTCCAAACTTTTAACTGGTACTGTAGCGTTGGCAAATGGGAATGACGCTCAAAGTGGCTTAGTCTCATAGTGAGGAGCCTATAAAATGTAGCTAGCTTCATAAACATACTTTTGGGGAATTCTGAAATGTATTGGAATAAATGACCAAACTATAAACTAGCAAGCCAGTTATGGTTAACTGTAGCTAGATACCTGACATGAGTGCTAGCAAGCTACATTAGCTTGCTAGGTACATTAATAGTTTTTAGGTTGGTTGTTTTTAAGCTCAACTTCAAGATTTCCACCAAGGACGTTGACTCTCAGGTCACCACTCTCCCTCACTTGGGCAAGGGACATTTAAGGTACACCTGGATGTGACAATGGAAAATGCAATTCAAGGGCTGAGGGCTGTCTACTTTGCATTTGGACTGCAGCCACAGACAAACCAGGTGAATCCAGGTGAAAGCTATCATCCCTTATTGATGTCACTTGTTAAATCCAAGAGACAGGTTAAAGAAGGATTTTTAAGCCTTCAGACAATTGAGACAATGGATTGAATCCAGAGTAAGAACCATGCCGTTTTTCCTCCATCCCCTAATTAGCATGTCACACTGTGGAGTTGACTCAGCGTACACGCCTGGCTGTCGGAGTTCATCTCACGAATGCTGTGCAATCGAACAAACATCTGCAGAGCCCAGACATTGTCAGTGGGGCAGGCGACTCAAATGACATCAAAGAGACACGGCAGACCCCCTCAGCACAGTTAACAAGCAGCATACCGTAAGCTGTTTCTCCCCAGAATAGGCTACGTTACATATATCGGAAGTGACAGGTAGAGAAGCAAAATGGTGTTGGAACTTCTTAATTATGCTCCAAGGGAGAACCCCCCCCCCACCCCCCAAAAAACAGGCTGGAATGTTACTGCAGATAGTTTGCTGCCGTCAAGTTGAAAGATGAAGACTGCATTGCTACTGTGTGAGTTATTCTGTTTTGGTGATAAGCTCTTATTTAGTCTCAGACATTTTAGACATTTATATGGTGTTGTTGAATTAGATTTGTTAAGGGTTCCCTTCAGAGGATAAGTTACGCACAATTACTCCTCTTTTATCTCTCTCTCTCTCTCTCTCTCTCTCTCTCAAATTTCTTTTTTTCAATTCAATTTGCTTTATTGGCATGACGTAACAATGTACATATTGCCAAAGCTTATTTACAATATAAAAATGAGAATCAAAATTGTCAACGGGACAACAGTAACAACAATAACCAAGGGTCAAAATAACCATACATTCAACAATAACAATACGCAGTAGAGTACATGTGCAGGTTGATTGGTCTGTCAGACACTGTCCCTCAACTTATGGCAGGCAGCAATGTAGTGCGCTGCCAACCCACAGCTCTCTGTTTCCTCCCCCAACAGGACTGGTAGCCTATCCTCATCAGAGAGGTCTTTGAAACCTTGAATAAGAGTTTCAAATTTGGGGAAATGACACTCTCTAATTGTTTTATAATTGTTTTATATTTTTGACATTTTGTCAGGAAATGCAGCTCCGTCTCAGGTTCTGCTATTGTGCAGTGGTTGCACAGCCTTTCCTCTACAGGGAGCCAGGTTTTCCTGTGTCTTCCCTTCTCAATGGCAAGGCTGTGCTCACTGAGCCTGTACTTTGTCAAGGTTTTTCTAAGGTTTTGATCAGTAACCATGGTCAAATATTTAGCCACGGTGTACTGTCGATTTAGGGCCAGATAGCACTGCATTTTGCTCTGTGCTTGTGCTTGTGTTTCCCAATAAGCAATATAGTTTTGTTTTGACTGTGTTGTAATTTGGTTTATCCTGATTGATTGGATGTTCTGGTCCTGAGGCTTCAGTGTGTTAGTAGAACAGGTTTGTGAACTCAGCCCCAGGACCAGCTGGATGAGGGGACTCTTTTCTTTGCTCAGCTCTTGGTATTGCAGGGCTTGGTAGTGATATGAGAGGGGGTCACTGTATTTTAGATGTTTCCAAAACTGAATTGCTCTTTTTTGAGTTTTTATTATTAGTGGATATTTGCCTAATTCTGCCCTGCATTCATTGTTTGTAGTTTTCCTCTGGACATGTAGGAGAATCTTACAGAACTCTGCATGCAGGGTTTCAATGGGATGTTTGTCCCATTTGATGAAATCTTGTTTTGCAAGTGGACCCCACACCTCGCTGCCATAAAGTGCAATTGGTTCAATGACATATTCAATTAGTTTTAGCCAAATTTTAATAGGTATTTCAATTTGAATTAGCTTTTTAATTGCGTAGAATGCCCTGCGTGCTTTCTCTCTCAGTTCATTCACTGCCTCATTAAGGTGTCCAGTTGAGCTTATTTTTAAACCTAAGTAATTGTAGTGTGTGCAGTACTCTATATATTTTGTACCAATTGAGAACTTTGGTCTAATTCCCTGAGATCTGGATCTTCTCTGGAAAATCATTATTTMAGTKTTTTTGGGGTTTACTGCCAGGYCCKAGGTCTGGCAGTACTGCTCTAGCAGYTCCAGGCTCTGCTGTAGGCCATGTGCTGTGGGTGACAGCAGGCATAGGTCATCTGCGAAGAGTAGGCATTTAACCTCTGAATTATGGAGACTAACACCAGGGGCTGAGGATTTTTCTAGAATAGTGGCCAATTCGTTGATGTAAATATTGAACAGTGCAGGGCTCAGATTACAACCCTGACGAAGGCCCCGTCCCTGGTTAAAGAATTCTGTTATTTTCTTGCCAATTTTAATGCTGCACGTATTGCCAGTATACATTGATTTAATTATGTCATATGTTTTACCCCCTACACCACTTTCAATAACTTTGTAGAACAGTCCTGTATGCCAAATATAATCAAATGCTTTTTGGAAGTCGATAAAGCAAGTGTATATTTTTTGGTATTTTTTTGGTGGACATGTTTACCTATCAGGGTGTGTAGGGTGTAAATATGATCGGTCGTGCGATGTTTTGGTATAAATCCAATTTGGCTTTTACTCAAGACATTGTGCTTATTAAGGAAGTTTAGAACTCTTACATTTATAATACTACAGAAAACCTTCCCCAGGTTACTGTTCACACAAATGCCTCTGTAATTGTTAGGGTCAAATTTGTCTCCGTTTTTAAAGATTGGGGTTATGAGTCCTTGATTCCAGATGTCAGGGAAATAACCTACACTCAGGATCAAATTAAACAGTTTTAATATTGCCAATTGAATTTTTTTTCTCACTCTCTTTCTATGTCTCTCTCACTCTCTTGTATGTTCTCTCTCTCTCTCTCTCTCTCTCTCTCTCTCTCTCTCTCTCTCTCTCTCTCTCTCTCTCTCTCTCTCTCTCTCAATTCAATTCAATTCAATTCAATTCAAGGGGCTTTATTGGCATGGGAAACATGTGTTAACATTGCCAAAGCAAGTGAGGTAGATAATACACAAAAGTGAAATAAACAATACAAATTAACAGTAAACATTACACATACAGAAGTTTCAAAACAAGAAAGACATTACAAATGTCATATTATATATATACAGTGTTGTAACAATGTACAAATGGTTAAAGCACACAAGTTAAAATAAATAAGCATAAATATGGGTTGTATTTACAATGGTGTTTGTTCTTCACTGGTTGCCCTTTTCTTGTGGCAACAGGTCACAAATCTTGCTGCTGTGATGGCACACTGGGGAATTTCCCCAGTAGATATGGGAGTTTATCAAAATTGGATTTGTTTTCAAATTCTTTGTGGATGTGTGTAATCTGAGGGAAATATGTCTCTCTAATATGGTCATACATTGGGCAGGAGGTTAGGAAGTGCAGCTCAGTTTCCACCTCATTTTGTGGGCAGTGAGCACATAGCCTGTCTTCTCTTGAGAGCCATGTCTGCCTACGGCGGCCTTTCTCAATAGCAAGGCTATGCTCACTGAGTCTGTACATAGTCAAAGCTTTCCTTAAGTTTGGGTCAGTCACAGTGGTCAGGTATTCTGCCACTGTGTACTCTCTGTTTAGGGCCAAATAGCATTCTAGTTTGCTCTGTTTTTTTGTTAATTCTTTCCAATGTGTCAAGTAATTATCTTTTTGTTTTCTCATGATTTGGTTGGGTCTCTCTCTCTGTGTGTCTCTCACAGCACACATCTTTCTCTTTTATGTGGGAATACCTGGTTTTCTATGCAATAAAAGCCTTACTGCCGTAGACTACACTGTAGGAGACTATACTGTAGTAGGCTAATAACGTAGTAGGCTATACTGTAGTAGACTAAACTGTAGTAGACTATACTATACTGCTACAGTATATTTTACTGTAGCAGGCTGAACTCTAGTAGGCTATACTATCGTAGACTATACTATAATGTAGTAGACTATACTGTAGTAGACTATACTGTAGAAGACTACACTATAGTAGACCATATTGCAGTAGACTATACTATACTTCAGTAGACTATACTGTAGCAGACACAACTGTAGCACACTATACTATACTGTGGTATATTATACTGTAGAAGGCTATACTGCAGGAGGCTAAACTTTTCTAGGCTATACTGTAGTATACTGTACTGTATTAGACTATACTGTAGTAGTTTATACTATAGTATATTATACTACAGTGTATTACACTATAGTATATTATACTATCGTATGATATACTGTAGTATACTATACTGTAGCAGACTATACTAATATGTAGTAGACCAAACTGTGGTACGCTATACTGTAGTAGAAAATACTGTGGTGGAATATACTGTAGTATACTATACTGGAATAGGCTATACCGTTGTAGACTATACTGTATTAGACTATACTGCACCGTAGTAGACTATACTGTATTAGACTATACTATACTTATGTGGCACATACTGTAGTACACTATACCGTGTTAGACCATACTATACTTCAGTAGGCTATACTGTTGTAGGCTATAGTGTAGTAGACTATATTGTATAAGACTATGCTATACTTTGGTAGACTATACTGTAGCAGGCTATACTGTAGTAGACTATACAATACCGTAGTAGATTATGATATAGTAGCATATACTATAGTAGGCTATACTGTAGCAGACTATACTGTATTAGACTATGCTGTACTGTAGTAGACTATACTGTATTAGACTATATTATACTTCAGTCATCTATATTGTAGAATGCTATACTTTAGTAGACTATACTGTATTAGACTATACTATACTTCACTGGCACATACTGTAGTAGACTATACTGTTTTAGACTATACTGTATTAGACTATACTATACTTCAGTAGGCTATACTGTTGTAGGCTATAGTGTAGTAGACTATATTGTATAAGGCTATACTGTACATCGGTAGACTATACTGCAGTAGGCTATGCTGTAGTAGACTATACCATACTGTAGTAGATGATGATATAGTAGCCTATACTGTATTAGGCTATACTGTAGTAGACTAAACTGTACTAGACTATACTGTAGTAGACCATATTGCAGTAGTCTATACTATACTTCAGTAGACAATACTGTAGTAGACTATACTGTAGCACACTGTACTTTACTGTACAGTCGTGGCCACAAGTTTTGAGAATGACACAAATAATTGATTTTCACAAAGTCTGCTGCCTCAGTTTGTATGATGGCAATTTGCATATACTCCAGAATGTTATGAAGAGTGATCAGATGAATTGCATTTAATTGCAAAGTCCCTCGTTGCCATGCAAATTAACTGAATCCCAAAACAACATTTCCACTGCACTTCAGCCCTGCCACAAAAGGACCAGCTGACATCATGTTAGTGATTCCTTCGTTAACCCAGGTGTGAGTGTTGACGAGGACAAGGCTGGAGATCACTCTGTCATGCTGATTTGAGTTTGAATAACAGACTGGAAGCTTCAAAAGGAGGGTGGTGCTTGGAATCATTGTTCTTCCTCTGTCAAGCACGGTTACCTGCAAGGAAACACGTGCCGTCATCATTGATTTGCACAAAAATGGCTTCACAGGCAAGGATATTGCTGCCAGTAAGATTGCACCTAAATGAACCATTTATCGGATCATCAAGAACTTCAAGGAGAGCGGTTCAATTGTTGTGAAGAAGGCTTCAGGGCGCCTAAGAAAGTCCAGCAAGCCATTACAGAGCTTGCTCAGGAATGGCAGCAGACAGGTGTGAGTGCATCTGCACGCACAGGGAGGTGAAGACTTTTGGAGGATGGCCTGGTGTCAAGAAGGGCAGCAAAGAAGCCACTTCTCTCCAGGAAAAACATCAGGGACAGACTGATGTTCTGCTAAAGGAACAGGGATTGGACTGCTGAGGACTGGGGTAAAGTCATTTTCTCTGATGAATCCCCTTTCCGATTGTTTGGGGCATCCGGAAAAAAGCTTGTCCGGAGAAGACAAGGTGAGCGCTACCATCAGTCCTGTGTCATGCCAACAGTAAAGCATCCTGAGACCATTCATGTATGGGATTGCTTCTCAGCCAAGGGAGTGGGCTCACTCACAATTTTGCCTAAGAACACAGCCATGAATAAAGAATGGTACTAACACATCCTCCGAGAGCAACTTCTCCCAACCATCCAGGAACAGTTTGGTGACGAACAATGCCTTTTCCAGCATGATGGAGCACCTTGCCATGAGGCAAAAGTGATAACTAAGTGTTTTGGGGAACAAAACATCGATATTTTGGGTCCATGGCCAGGAAACCCCCCAGACCTTAATCCCATTGAGAACTTGTGGTCAATCCTCAAGAGGCGGGTGGACAAACAAAAACCCACAAATTCTGACAAACTCCAAGCATTGATTATGCAAGAATAAACTGCCATCAGTCAGGATGTGGCCCAGAAGTTAATTGACAGCATG